>NC_054752.1:26130436-26430436 GCF_018143015.1 Lytechinus variegatus | reverse complement strand
TTCAAATGACGTGTATGAGAGCTATTGTTATGATTGTCATTAAAAAAAAAAAAATCAAAGTTACCTTCATTTTGGAGTGAAAACCCTTTTGTTCCGTTCTGTTTGCTTACCAGCACTCCTCTATTAAAATCACTCCTAGGCCCCTGATTTGGCTTCTGCATATAATGGCAGGGGCATATACAGGATTTTCAAAGGAGGGGGAGGGGGGGGCACATTTTCCCTCGAAGAAAATAACAAGCAAAAAACAAAAAAAAATCACTTGTGTATAAACGACATATTCCCACTCAAATATTGTTTTAAACATTCAAAAGGGGCACACTTGTGTATGAACGTCATATTGACATTAAAATATTGACTACACTACTCGCAAGGTGGAGGATGGCCACAGGCTGGCTGTGTCCCCCCACTGGCATGTGGACTGAAAATTGTGCCCGAATTATTTTGGTTTTATGTTAGGATTCGATAAAACAAAAAATATTAGCATAGTAAGTTCTTTGTAAAGGTGAAACATCTCAAAAATTCACATTAAATACTTATATTCACGATCTCTTGCAGGCTTTTTGATAGTTAATTCGTAAGTTAAGACAGGAAGCTAGGCTAGATCATACACAAAACATAATTTACAATAATTTACCTTACATTTTAGACTGGCTTTAGGAAGAATATGAATGGAACAACCGTACGATTGATTAGTGGAACGTAATGTATTCGTCGTGTTCATTCTTTTTGCAAAAAAAAAATATTTTTTTTAATGGACTCTGAATCTGCTTCCCGTATAGGCACTGATGAGTGGATTCCGGAGATAAGAGTGACATCGCAATGATAAACTGGAATACAATTATCTTACACGAAGGGAATTCAAGGATTCCTGAGTGTTTTGTCAAGTTTTTCTCAAACCTTTTTCGCCATAATTTATCTGCTTCTATCGCTATAAGTTCAATTACACCGTTTTGCCAGGAAATATTTTCCAAACATTAACCGTGAGAATATCCTCTCTCACCAAGCTTCCAGGGAACGATTTTATTTAAACAGGGGTGTGGGTTTAACTTTGAAAAGCAAAAAAACCTGGGTTTTTGATACAAAGTGATAGTAATTTTGGTTACCTTTCTGCAATTTAGCATACTTATCAGATTTCCAGGGGGTGCTGTCAATGGAGAGCAAGGCACGTAACGCCCGCATCCCGATTCCTAGGGACATGCTTTTGCATCTCTTTTGTTGTTCCGTGGTTTTCCGTAGGAACTTAGTCTAGATTCTAGACGTCGGTGTACTTGTTATTTCTCTCCGTTCGCTTCATTCTCCATCCCCTGCGCGCCTTCCCCAGTGATCGCGCTATCCCCTCTTTCATGCCCTTCACGTGTCATTAATGAAATTTTAACTCCCTTGACTTTTATATTCAACCAATCTTTGGTAACTGGTCTGGTTCCTCAAAATATGAAAGTAGCCAAGGTTGTTCCAGTGTTTAAAAAAGGCGATAAACGGATTGTCAGCAACTATCGTCCAATTTCACTCCTTACTTCCCTGTCTAAAATTCTTGAAAGATTAATATATTCTCGTTTGATAAATTTCTTATCTGATAATCATATATTATGCGATTCCCAATTCGGTTTTAGAAAAAAACATTCCACTGTACACGCCTTACTTTCTTTTATTCACAAAGTGGCAAATGCTATTGATAATTCTCTGCACACAGTTGGTGTATTCCTGGACCTTTCCAAGGCCTTTGACACGATCAATCATGATATTTTGCTTTACAAGTTATCACATTATGGTGTGCGTGGAAAGGCCTTGGAATGGTTCACGAGTTACCTAACTAACAGAAAACAATTTGTTTCAATAGAAGGCCATAAATCTCAAATGAAAACTATTTCTTGCGGTGTACCGCAAGGATCACTCCTAGGCCCACTGCTTTTCTTGTTGTATATTAATGATTTTAATAATTCATCAAATGACCTATCATTTATTCTTTTCGCGGATGACTCGAACCTTTTTTTGTCACACCGTAACCCTAATTTACTACTTACCATTTTGAATAGGGAATTGCGGTCTGTTCAGACATGGATTCAAGCAAATAAGTTGTCACTCAATGTAAACAAAACAAATGTTATGCTTTTCAGTAACTCTTTGAATTCTTTGCCGGACCATGTAATTATAAACAATGTTAATTTGCAACAAGTAAATTCCACCAAATTTCTCGGTCTTTACATTGATCATGAATTATCATGGAAATGTCAAATTGATTATATATGTAAGTTATCTTCTCGTAACACTGGCATTTTGAATAAACTAAAATATTTTTTTCCTGATCACATTTTAAAAACATTATATTCTACACTTGTTCTATCCCATATGAATTATGGAATATTGGCCTGGGGTAATTGCAATACAACCTTAATTGATAAAATATTCACGATACAAAAACGAGCAATTAGAGTGGTTAATCAAGTTGGTTTTTATTCCCATACAAACCAATTATTTTTCCAAAATAAAGTACTCAAAATTTCTGATATATATGCATTTCAAGTTGGTATATTTATGTTTCAGCTTTCAAGAGGTGAATTGCCTGATACATTTGTTTCTATGTTTCAAAGGAACAACCTAATCCACACATATCCCACCCGGCTAAGTGACTCCTATCACCTTCCGCGTACTCGCACTCTCCTTGCTCAAAGAACAATCGCATTTGAAGGGCCCAGGTTTTGGAACGATCTTCCCCATGATATGGTACAGAGTACCTCACTTAATATATTCAAACGTAAATTAAAAGCGATGCTTATCAATTCTTATAATTTCCCTTTGTAAACTTTTATATTCATGTACTTTGTTAATACGCTCTGGCTGAGTAATGAGTAATTAATAATAGTGATAGAGTGGCGGACTCTTTTTTACTTATATATTTTATTACTTTTTTGTATTCCTTACACAATCGTCACATTTTGGCATTACTTTGTTATAATCAATTTCTTACCTGTCCTCTCCTCATTAAGACCGAATTTTTTCCTGGATCCTGCAGACTTAACAAGCCTTGCTTTTTTATGCAGGTTCCCTCATATTTCACTCCTCTTATTTGTCTTTAATTCCAAATCGCTATTCTCTTTAATTTGAATTCATTGTTATGCCTTGTCTGATTTGTATTCTCATGAGTTTTCTGATGTTGTTTTCAAATTTTGTTTGTACTTGTGAAATATGTAAAATAAAGTCAAATCAAATCAAATCAAATGATGTGATGATGGGAAGAAATCGTGCGGCTGTTTTCTTTTCGGGCGTAGAGGTCGAAGATTGTGTTATTGATTAACAACATAACTGAAAAGTAGAACAGTCCTGGCGAAGGACTAGTAGGAACTCGGCAGGACAGCATTTTGCTGGTAAAAGCCAGGCTGGTATATAAACAATTACCTATGAAACAATCAGTCATAATGGCTGACGTTTTAGACGACAGAAATCATTCTCGGGCCTTTTTATGAAAGTGGAGACAATGGCAGAGTTGGGATTCGAACTCACAACCTTGCGATTATGAGTCCGATGCTCTAACCACTTGACCACACGACCCGTTTTCAATACAAGATGATAGTAATTTTGGTTACATTTCTGCAATTTAGCATACCTACCAGATTTGCAAGGAGTGCTGCCAATGAGGGGGGGGGGACAAGGCACATTAACACCCAGCCCCAGCACCCCGCTTCACAGGGACATGCGTTTACATCTCTTGTTGTTCTGTGTTATTCTTCCAAACATTGGTATCATTTGAGGGAGATCACGTGACCTCGTCATGTTCGTAAACACTCATTAGGAATGTTCTCCCCTGTTGTCTCGTGTCGTCATGCTATGGTTTTAGAATCCTCTCGGTATTCATAGATTAATTGGATACATTTGAAAACACAATCTGAATCAGTGAAAGAAAACTAGTCTAGACATTCTATTAAAGGTTCCACAGACAAAATGCGATAAAGTAGAAAAGTCAACCTGATCAACACATCTGTATAGGATTTTTTTTTGTGAAAAGGAATTGCATGTGTTCTATCTTGTCATGTGTGGATTCCCATTATCTGCAACAAACCGACCCTTTTCACCCGGTAAAAATCGCAATTTTGATGATTCCAGTGAAAAAACGAGGCTAATGACGATTTTTTAGCACGTGTGATATTAAACTAAAACGTGATCATAATCACGAAAGCTAATAAAATCCAGGGCCTTTTCACACGTGAATCTTGAATCGTCATTGTATAATGATGATTGCAATTCGTCATCGGACCTTTCACACGGACAAATTCGTACCGTAATTTGAGTGAAACTTAAAGGAAACCAAAACCCAAGAAGAGAAGTAATCTTATTGGAAACAGTAAAATGAGAGGAAGAATTTAAAACTTGTTTTAATTATCAAAATCAGTTATAGAATAAGCGAGTTATGGACGTTTGAAAACTTTTGTTGTACTTTCTATGGGGATCCTCAAATTGGCAAACGTGCTTCAAAATGACTAATTTTTTGGACAACTCTCCATTTGCTTTGACAAATTTTCAGATTTTCCCCTTTATTTGAGATATTTCACATAATTTCCTCCTGACCTTGACATAATTATGTGGTATAAATTATATTTTCCCATGAAATATGTTGTGCTCAGAATGAGGCGAAATGCGATAAGCCAGTTCACGGTTAGCTGATGATCAATACAACCTTTCTCAAATGACCTTCGCGATTTTTCATTTGGATGAGCACTAACATTTTCAATTGAAGATGTTGCGTAAGTTTTCCCGGCAAAGCATTAGAATGAAAGGCATTGTATAGACCTTGGGTCCGTTACATAAAACTTTTTACCTGAGAAAGCTCAGGCTGTTTTTTACCGGAGTTTTTGCCCTGTGTTAAAGTCATTGGCGGCGGAAGCCAAAACTTTTAGGAGGGGACAACCCCCCAAAAAACTTTGACAAGCAAAAAAAAAAGGTTCTCAACCCAAAGATTTTAGGGGGGACGTAGGAAAATAAATTGACAAGCAAAAAAAAAAAAAAAGGTCATCAACAACAAATTTAGGGGGGACCGTACCCCCCTCCTCAAATTTAGGGGGGACACGCTCCCCCCCCCCCCGCTTCCGCCGCCTATGGTTAAAGTCAATGGCAGAAATCAGACTAACCTTTGTTTTCAATTTTAACCATGCAACGGGCCCCAGGTGACTAGAATAGTACATCAAGGGTAAAGTTTTTTAAATCTGTTTGTTAATTGTCTGCTCTTGGCACATTTTGACTATTGTTTAGGCTATTGTCAAATACCAGGGATTGAGAATACTTTGTTACTCTTCAGCTTTGATGTGATGGAAAGAATATTTTAAAAGGAATACGTGAATAATCATCAAATCACAAATGCCTATGTCAGTGAATTTGAAAACCACCTTCATCTGTTTATGGTTTATCTCAAATGACCTTTCACTGCTTGTGCGCAGTTTACAACCATGAACAGGCTTATTTGAAAGATAATGAGGAAAATCTGTACATTTGTGTACAAAACAAATGGAGAGTTGTCCACGAAATCAGCAATTTTGAAGCACGTTGCCAATTTGAGGATCTCCATAGAAAGTACAACAAAAGCTTTCAAACTTTCATAACTCGCTTATTCTATAACGATTTTGATAAAACAAGTTTTAGATTGCTCCTCTCATTTTATTCTTTCTGATAAGATAGATTTTCTTCTTGTATTTTGGTTTCCTTTAACTGGAATTCATCTCCGGAGTAGAATTTGAATTCGTGATTGTGAATAGCGTTCGCGATTCTGGTTTGATTTCACACGTGCGAAAAAATATGCCCTGAGCCTTACTTTTAACTGGATCATCATTTAAATTACGATATTTTTTTTACCGTGTGAACTTCAGAATTCATACTTTCAAATGTATTTTGATGATAATTTTTCATCGTTCTTTAGACATGTTCGGATGACATTATTTGTTTTATTTTAATAGTCTGGCTACGACGTGGTGCCCATCAAGAATCTCATCCTGACAGATCGTTCTGGAATCTTCCGAGACTCCCGTATCAAACACACCTACACTAAAGCCATTAACGGCTTCTCAGCAAAACTATCACAGAGAGCTCTCGAAAAGGTAAGCAGATAGCTCCCAACCTCTAAAGCCATTTTGCCAACTCCTTGCTACTTTCAGGACTTGCAAATGTTTAATGGTTAACACTATAGGGGCACCAATCCAATAACTTCTCATGAATATTCATACTAAGGTCCGTCGACGAATGCGCGTGCCTAGCCTGCATGCTTTTTCCCCCCATTTTCAACGTTTCATCAACAATTTGGACCTGAAAGATGATCTGACAATACAGTACTGTTGATACGGTAACTGTGTGATAAAAGTGTGGGACTTTACGTACAGAGATATGAATAATTCATGAGCTCGGGCTGCAGAATTGGTATCTAGTTAGTGCTTACCATATTAAACTTATAATGTTCTATTGATAAGCCTCATTCATAAATGTGAACGTCTTATTTAATTCTGTGCGTAAACTGTCGCTAATGCGTACCAGTTTCGTATTATGAATAATAATGATATTAGTGATATTATTATCAAGAAACTAATAATAAAATTGATAATAATGATAAAACAACAATTACTACCACTAATAATAATAATTATAAACTATAGCATGTTTCTGCTACCATCCAAGATTTTTCTTTCAGTAGCGAGTAACATGCTTAGATGTTCTTTTTATACCATTTTTTATTTTTGAAAATATATGTATATTCTAAACAGGATATCAGTAATAATGTTTTAAACTTCATTCCTGCATTGAGGAATAGAACACACATGATTGTAACACGCATATAAAAAAATATGCATAAAGAAGTGATTCGTATATAGCATCGACACAATTATCGCAATAAATAACAATTCAAACCAGGAAGTGAAATAATATTTTTATTCAAAAAGAATATTTGGTAATTCACGAAAGAAGGAGACAGTCATCGCTTAACTTATGATGACAACCGCATGAAAGTAACCCCTTTTCAGTTCAATGAATAATATAATACTGGCTTTCATTTTGAAACACCAAATTCAGCTTCTTTATCGTCATGAAATCAAGTATATATCGCAAGATGGCAGAGTCAGTGCTTCTACCGTAGCTCAGTGGGGTTTAGACCGTGTCAACCAACGGAACCTACCTCTTACTGGAGAATACAGTTTCACTGGTAGGCGTTTTTTCTATTACTACTACTGTTCTAATACTGCTACTACTTCTACTACTACTACTACTACTACTACTTCTACTACTACTACTACAAAGCGCTTAGAGACATGCAACTTTGCTTATGTATTTTGCGTTATACAAAAACGTTTCATTATTATTATTACTACTACTACTACGACTACTTCTACTACTACGAATACGACTACTTCTACTACTACTACTATTATATTAGTACTACTACTACTGCTACTACTACTACTGCTTCTACTACTGCTTCTACTTCTACTACTACTACTACTACTACTACTACTACTACTACTACTACTATTTCTACCACTTCTACTACTACTACTACTAATACTACTACTACTACTAATATACTGCATATATCATTACTACTAATACTACTAATAATAATATTCTGATTTTATATAGCGCTTCGTACATCGTTACGATATCCCTTAAGACCACAGCATACCTACAGGATTGGTCTGGGACCCGATATTGGAACAACACGTAATAAAATTTGATCTAATACTGAGACATGGAACACCATACTGTGTAAAATTCTAAATCATTTATCGTAGAAATACTCCTTTTAAACTCTGTGACAATACTACAATCCTTAGAACAAAAGCGAATTGAATATCTAATCGTAATGACGTCATACGATTGGCTACGATTTGAAACCAAAAATGAATAATTGCAGTCATCCAAAATTGCTTTATTAGTATTCTTACAGCTAATTTGAACCTCAAACAAAGAGATATATTTTTTATTCAAATTTTCAGAAAAAGAGCAAAATATGAGATTTGTTCCAAAATCGGATCGCGGACCAGTCGTACATGTAAGTTGTTCGATAGCCTATAGCGCTTAATTTATTACCCTTGACGGATCCTGGCTTGCCACATACAATGTATACACTTTCAACAAGAGCTTCCAAACTCAATTGATAGGCCTTCGCACCCTACACCTGTGGGTGAATAGTGGATTAACGCTGGGATTCGAACACACGACCCTCCGATTACAAGGCGACAGGCGCCACGGCACTTCCGTCATGCAAGTCATGTGCGTGTTCAGGTATTTTGGTGATCTCCAACGCTGGAGATTAGGGAACTTCCAGATAGCAATGGTGACGGAATGTGACTTTTGTCTTTATTTAAGGTCATTTGTTTTATATCCTTACTGCTTGTTTACCCTGTTCTGCGAAATAATGGCACTTTCATATAAATGATGTCGGCTATTATAGCGAGAATAAGAAAGATAATCCATGCTCTCGGTTATTCGTTACTCGTTCACTTTGCAGGGGACGGTTCTGGCGTCAGTGTTTATGTTATCGATACAGGAATCTATCCACAGAGCACGTTCTTTGGAGATCGGGCAAAAATTGCTTTTGACGCAGTTGGAACTGGTGCTTATGTATGTATGATAAATAATGTTTAACCGAATATGTTCCTTACGAAGCGTAACTTATTTGTGTATTGAGCTCACTTTTGATAGTGAAGGAAATTCATGATGATGAAAACATTATCTCCCGGCAAACGAAAGTGAGTTGTCATTACATTGACAAAGAAGTTCTATAATTTACAAATAAATCCAACCACTACCATGACTACGCCGATCAGCCAAAGATCGAAAATGAAGTATTGGCAACATTTTGTCCTCTACTTTAATAACACTGTAAACAACTCCCGATCCTATCACGCAAGGTACATAATACTCTGTACACCTCTTTCAAAGCTATTGCCTAGCATATCGCCAACGAGCAAACCAAAACTAGTTAGGCAGGAATACACGGGGATACATCCCCCCCCCCGATCATTTGACCTCAACTTTTCATAATTATCGCTATTGAGTTGTATTTCCTATGGAAGCTTAAAATTGCCACCGAGATGTTGAGATAATCATCTTGGGAAGTCGACATCATGATAGCAAAAGATCAGATGACGAGATCCCGGATCTCATCATGTCGTCATCTTTTAGAAGAGATGATCAGATGACAAGATCCCGGATCTTATCATGTCGACATCTTTTAGAAGAGATGATCAGATGACAAGATCCCGGATCTTATCATGTCGACATCTTTTAGAAGAGATGATCAGATGACAAGATCCCGGATCTTATCATGTCGACATCTTTTAGAAGAGATGATCAGATGACAAGATCTTGGATCTCGTCATGTCACATCCAGTGGAAGAGATGATCAGATGTCATGATTTCGTAACTCATCATGTCTACATCTTTTAGAAGAGATGATCAGATGACAAGATCCCGGATCTTATGTCTACATCTTTTAGAAGAGATGATCAGATGACAAGATCCCGGATCTCATCATGTCGACATCTTTTAGAAGAGATGATCAGATGACAAGATTCCGGATCTCATCATGTCGACATTTTTTAGAAGAGATGATCAGAAGACAAGATCTTTGATCCATGATCATGTCATCTAATCATCTCTTCTAAAAGATGTCGACATGATGAGATCCGGGATCTTGTCATCTGATCATCTATTCTGAAAGATGTGGACATGATGAGATCCGGGATCTCGTTATCTGGTCTTTTCGCTTGCAAGATGTCGACGTCCCAAGATAGTTATCTCAACATCTGGGTGGCACTTTTAAGCTTCCATAAATTCCCCAATTTTCCTAATCGTCTCCTCGTGTTTATTTTATTACTTTACTGCATATTATTTTGTTCTTGGTTGCTTCTATCATTCAAGTTTTTTTATGTTATAATCATCGATGTTGTTATTTCTATCATCAATACCATCCATAGGCATACTGTCTATTTAGAATTTTGATAACATTGCATTATCTGTCTGTGTGTGTAGGGTGTAGACTGCAATGGTCATGGGACCCACTGCGCTGGTACCGTAGGAGGCGAGATATTTGGAGTTGCTCCGGGTGTTAATCTCTTCGGAGTACGTGTTCTTGGTTGCCAGGGAGACGGTTCAACTTCTGATGTCGTTGCAGGTGAGGCAAAATCATTAAAATCGAAACGAATTTATTACCACGCAAATAGAGATGTACACACGTAAATCATCTAACATCTTTCAATTGTTTCACAGTTTGTAAATAACTAATACTTTATTTGGGGAGCATGCATTTTCCCTGAATGTGGACTTTGAAACATCATGATAAATTAAAAGCGTTAAAGAGATGGTCCGGGCTGAAAATATTCATATCTTAATACATAAAATAGAATTCACTGAGCAAAATGTGTAAAATGTCATCAAAATCGGATAACAAATAATAAAGTTATTGAAGTTTAAAGCTTAGCAATATTTTGTGAAACCAGTCGTCATGAATATTCATTAGGTGGGTTGATGATGTCACATCTCCACTTTCTGTTTTCTTATGTTATCATAAAATCATTTTTTTTTCATTTTTTCATACTTGTGTGAATAATATGTCTCCCTATAATGAAATAAGTTGCAGCAATGAATATCTAATGCACTTAATCAGTTGTCAATCCGATTTTTCTAGTCCTTGGAGTAAAAATTGAATAAACCTAATTTCATATAATAAAATATAAAAGAACAAGTTGGGATGTGACATCAGCCTACCTATAATGAATATTCATTTTTTTGATGAAATTTTCGGCATTCTGCTCAGTTAATTCTACTCTACTATAAATACTTTCAGCCTTGACTACCCCTTTAAATGTAAAGATTGAATAAAAGAAAGATTTGAATGTATTTTCAAAACAGCATCAGCTACATGAATCCGCGGCTCCTGTTTAATCTAGGGCCGATCTTTTCTGTAAGGACCAGTTAAAGGCCAAATACACCTGTTCTATTTTCAGGTTGTGATTTTGTAGCGCGTTACGCCGTGCAGCCGGCCATAGCTTCGATGTCTCTGGGAGGCCTGGCCCAACCGGCATTAGATGAGGCCGTCAGAGGGATGATCAATGCTAGCGTACCCACAGTTGTTGCTGCTGGTAACTCCAACAATGATTCCTGTTTATACTCTCCCGCTAGAGTCGCAGAGGTTTGTTGCTGCTTTGCATGATTTCATCATCATCCGTATATTATACTGTTAAATTTATGCAATCAATTGTAAAAAGGTGGTTGTGCGAAATTGTCTTCTAATGGGGTTTCCATGTACTTTGTTTGTGTGTTTTAGTAAATTCATTTCGGGGAACAGTTTTTTCATATATATTTTTTTTTATATGGTATGCAAGGAAAGATGACTGGTTTCTTATCAAAGCCAAGTATTCTATTCACCAGACAGTCTCCATACATGCACTAAAATAGCCTTGAATAAATCTAATTTTAATTCACTTTCAATTCTGTTCTGGGAAAAATATTAGTGGGGGCGCTGTGGTCTGGTGATTACGACTCTCGTCTCTCAATCTGAGGGACGTGAGGTTCGATTCCAAGCCATGGCGTGTTTTCCTTCAGCAATGAATTTACCCGCATTGGGCTGCACTCAACCTAGGTGGGGGTGACTATGGGTACCCGTTATAGTGGGCAGCGCAGCTAACACTGGGATAGTAATAGCAACGCTCTTTTGTATCCTCAGGCAAAAAGGGCTTGATATTATTGTTTTTGTAGTTATCAATGTTATTGTTTTAACAATTTGTGTGTGTCATTATTACCTTGTGAATACATCATGTACATCGCAATTCGGCCTTAGCCGCGATGATGTCTTGATTTTTTTTATTAACATGATTAATAAACCATGTATCTATCTAATCCAGCTATCATTATTGTAAATAATATCAATGTGATTGCTTTCGAGATGTCATAAGAAAAATGAACAACTGATTTGGTATTGTCACATGAATGAAGCTATTTGTGTCAAACCTGTGACTACAAGCATGATAAGTAATACAGTTACTATTCCTTTCCATGTTGGGGATTTGAAAATCCTACTCTTACACTAATTTGTTGATGCATTACTGCAGAGATTTCCCAATCTTTTAGGCATTTTTAACTATATTTGATTCAATTTCGTGTGCATAACCTTGATCGCAATGTGTAAGCCTTAATCTGCTGAATGCGTCACCGTGTTGTAAACCAACGATCTTTCATCCGTTTCAGGCGATAACCGTCGGCGCTACAGGTATCAACGATCGTAGGGCTTATTTCTCCAATTATGGGAGTTGTGTTGACCTGTTTGCTCCTGGTGTCAATATCCCAAGTGCATCAATAAGCGGTAAAGAGTACACACTGACAATAAGTGGAACATCGATGGCGTGTCCTCATGTAGCAGGTAAGCCTGCTGAAATCATTTGTAATAGGTCCATGCTGAAAGAGACTTGTTCCGATAATCGCGGTCGGGTCATGGTAGTCGCGTAACCCAATCTAGACCGTACACTCCCTAGTTTTATAATGGAAATGCATACCATTTCTGAAATATAGCCACACCGTTTGATAAAAAAGAGGTTAATGTCATGTATGAATTGACTGAACCATAGGCCCCCAATGTGCTTCAACATGGGCATTTATTTTCTCATAGGCCTACTGTATTTGTATCAAATCACTTAATACATTAAAAATGATACCATCATTTCCACAGTGTGTCTCATATAGTGTGGAGCACAATTTTGTAATAATCACATTCACACAACGAAAAATTCGAGCATTTTAACAGTGTTAATCATATTCTCACGTAGTCCACTATATGAACACATCGAAAAGACTTGCCCTGTTACAATGTGAAATTATATCCACACTCGAGCATCTCAACCTTGTGAATCACATTTTGAGACATAGGGACCGTTTCATGAAATTTGTCAGCACTGACAAGTTGTCTTTGTCTGAGAGTTACCATAGTAACAGACAGAGGCCATGGCTTCTCAGCCAATCAAAAAACGGTGATTTCAGTGAAATAGTCAGCACTGATAATTTACCACCCTTTTACCAGCTCACACGTAAAAAAATATCGTAATTTGAATGATGATTCCAGTGAAAAATAAGGCTAATGGCGACTTTTAGCACGTGTGAAACCAACTAAAACATGATTAGAATCACGAACGCCAATCACGAAATCAAATTCTACTCCGGAGGTGAGTTCCATTCCATTCAAATCAGTTTTCGAGTGAGCGTGTGAAAGATCCGCTGACTCTAAAGACAAATTGCAATTATTATTACAGTGATGATTCAAAATTAACGTGTGAAAAGGCACTACGTCAATTTTGACAACTTTCATGAAACACCCACCAGACGACATGTTTGAACGGTAAATTGCCAATTCGTCTACTGCCATCCCGTCCACTCACCACATGGTCTACATTCATTTCGTCTAATGCCATTTCGTCCATCAACATTTCGTCTACCACCCATTTCGTCCAATCACCATTTCGTCTAATAGCCATTTAGTCTAATAGCCAGTTAGTCTATAGCCAATTCGTCTACAACCATTTCGTCTACCAACCATTTCGTCTAAATCCATTTAGTCTAATGCCAAATCGTCCATTAACCAGTTCGTCCACCGTTCATTTGGTCCAATAGCCATGTTGGCTAATTTCAGTTGGTCCAATATCCACATCGTCTACTTATCAACTCGTCCAATTGCCATTTCGTCTAATAGTCATTTCGTCCATCAACCATTAGGTCCAATAATCAGTTCGTCTACCAACCAAATCGTCTACTAACCATTTCGTCCAATTCCCAAATCGTCCAATAGCCATTTAGTCTAATAGCCATTCGGTCCAATAGCCATTTCGTCTAATACAAATAATTTGCGTTATCCGAGGAGGGGAGCGAAATGACTTTAATACCTTGAAATTATTGATGATATTAGTTTTTAAAAAACCCTAAAAACTATGATGATAACTACTATCGCAAGGGTCGATTCAGTGGGTACAGCAATTCAGGCACCCCCACCCCCCCCCCTAAAACGCACACACACACGCACACACACCCATATAAAAGGGGGAACTAAGATGGGGAAAATGGAAAAGGGTCCTTTTATTTTAATTTGTCGCTCAATTTTTATTAAAAAAAAAGAAAGGAGAATATTGTATTCCGATATCAAAATACGATAAACAGATGAAAGACAATATAGCCTTTTAAAGAAATATTATTGATCAATATACCCCCCACCCCCCAAAAAAGAGCTCTTCCCGATCTGTCCTATCTTCTTTCCCTGTACTATCCTCTCCCTTTTTGTTCGTTTCCCGTCGCTAGAAGCCCGCCTGCGCCTAAAATAAATGTAGGCCTAGTAGTATTGACAATAACGATGAGTATAATGTTTGTGATATACTCATGCTGTAGCAATTAATGGATATAATAATAAGAATGATAATCATCATAATGATACTAATAAATAATAATATTAATAATTATAATAAAATTCAAAAGTACTTCTACTAATAATAATTATGATGATCATATTACTAATAGTAACAAAAATGATAATAATAAGGATAATCATAATAGAAATAATATACATAATTAAAATAATTACTACTACGTAGGCGCGGATCCAGGAGTTTACAGGAAGGGGGGTATTGAAATCACTAGAGTAGATTTTTGGTCGCGAGTATATAGGCCTGCCGGGTATAATTATAACACATCCCTTTTGCAGATCTAGCTTTTGCTAATGGGGGCAGGGGGGGGGGGCTGTTGCTCGAAAAATGTTCATTCATTTATATATTCCCCTGTCTGCGGATCGAAGAGGGTTTTTTTCCGTGTTTTTTTTTTGCTTGCGCGAGCTGATCTTTTTTTTTTTATAAACATTTTATTTCATGTAGGCCCACTATTATTTTACACATAAAATCGTAAGTCTTGACACTGTTTGAAATCCTGAACATTTCTCTAGATTAATAACTAATGCGAGGATTGCAAGCGCGCAGCGCGAGCTGAGAATTTTCCATATACTGACATGAAACAGGGGCGTTTTAAGGACTGCGTTTAGGAATTCTTGAAGATACATATTTTACTTTTGTAAATGCAACATCACAGTGCGAGCTGAAATTTTCCTATATTCAGACCTCAAAACGGGGCACTTTAATCACTTTTTGTAAATTTGTACATAATACACATCTAAATAAACAATGCGAGCGCTGGTCGAAATTTGTGATATTCTGACATGAAAAATGATGTTTTTCCTCGCCCGTATCGTGTATGTATAACCTCGATAAGACACACATTGCTTCCCCCTTTGGGTGGAAAACACTTCCATAATGCAAAGTAATCAATGACGAACAACACTAGTCAACAGTGATAAAATAAATCAAGAAGTTGAAGAGAATTGGTAATTAATTAGGCCCACAATCGCGAATAGAGTCGACTCGGGTCGTATAGGGCGCTAGTGCAGCATAGTAGACCAGTATGCGTATTAGACGAAATGAATATTAGACGAAATGGTGATTAGCCAAAATGGCAATTGGACATATTGGCTATTAGACCAAATGGCAATTAGACCAAATGATTGTTAGCCGAAATGAGTTTAGACCAAGTGATAGTAGACCAAATGCAGTAAGACCAAATGGAACATGGACGAAATGAAAGTAGACCAATTGGTTATTAGACCATTTGCCTTTAGACCATTTGGCTATTAGACCAAATGGGAATAGACGTAATGATAGTGGACAAAGTGGCTATTGGACCAATTGGCAAAAAAATACCATTAGACCAAATGGCTATTAGACCAAATGATAATAGACGAAATGGCTATTAGACGAAATGGCTATTAGACGAAATGGTGATTGGACGAAATGGTAATTGGACCATGTGGATAGTGGACCAACTGATGGTAGACGAAATGATATTAGACCATGTGGGTAGTGGACAAAATGGCAGTGGACGAAATGGCAATAAACCGTTTGAACACACTGAGTGACAAGGTATTCTTTCTAGCATGAATATTTACGTTATACTAAATAATTTTACTAATACATATTGATAAGCATCAACATGTTTCAGCTTTAGTTGATAGTTTGGTGAACTTTGCATTTTAATTATTTTTTTTAACTTTTTCTTTCCTGAAATAGGCGCAGCAGCTATTGCTCTTGGTAACGCCGAAGAACTGTCCCCTGCTGACCTGAAAACGAAACTCATGGAAGATACAACTGAGGGCGCGATATTCGATGTGGGAACTGATTCTCCCAATCGTCTTCTGTACGTGGGTTAGGAACCTAGCCATTTGGGAAAAGACCAGTGGTGGCACAGGATTTTTTAAGTGGGGTGTGGGGAGGTGGCGGGGCGTACACTAAAGATGAAATGTGAGAAAATTTTTTTGAAGATCGGAAGATGGTATTTTCAAGCATTTTACTGTCTGATTATGATGTTTATGTCAGCATATCTCTGCTATTTACAAGTCATTCTACATTTTTTATGTTCAAATTTTCTTGAGAGTGACGGGGGAGGGAGAGGGAAGTCCCCCGATGCCCCCGCCCCTTTGTGATGACACTGTAAACCACAAGTCATGAGTGCAATGGAATTTTGTGGTATAGGTAGTAATCTTGTTTCAGATTCTTTTGTCCGACTTCTTCGACTCTAAAGTGTTCAACTGTTCAAAACCGTCTTATAGGATAAATACATGCAAGCATTTTATTTGGCACACGGATTTCACATAAAGTTTAATCCTTTGTATCTCTCGTATGTTCGCGTAAAGAAAATATCATATTTTCTTTTTGTTATTCTTCTCTGGTGTCTGATTTAGATAAAATCAATTAGCGATGAAAGCTATATGTTATGCAGTACTCATATAATCATACTTTTTTATTCATTATTCATGTGACATTATACAACTATATGCGAAATGTACACGGATTAATGTTTTTGTTACATGTATATATATATATATAGGGTATAGGTTTAGCTTTGTTTGGTTGCGTGTAATAGTAATATGTCTTCAGATTATTGTTGAATGAGAAATCATTCCAAGGATTGCGAAAAGGACTTGACATATTCTTGTCACGCATTTGTATATAATGCGTAGCAATGTTTTGTTAGCGTATGTAAGCCTTTTGCTCCCTTAATATTTTCAGTGCTTTGCTCTTTGCCATGCAATATTTTCATAATCATACTGACATCTCCGAGGTAGATGTGAGCATATAAGGTCACAGGTTAACAGTTGAGAGGGGATTCACAATTTGAGACCAGGGCTCCGTAACACAGAGGTCAGCAAGTAATCGCTAATTTGAAAGACGGATTCTGATTGGTTTCTAATCAGTCTACTGAGCAAGATGCGCATGCAACGGCGATGTTGATAGGCCATTTCATTTAGCGATTAATCGCTAACAGTTGTGTTACGGGAAACATGACTATTGTGGTATAAATGAAAAACTCAATTGTCAATAGCCTATCTTTCTTTGCCAGAGCTTTTGTTTATTTACAAGATTTTATTCCTTTTATTTTCCCCTCATTTACAGTACATACTACTCTTTTGAAAATTGTTATACATAATAAAGAGGTGGAAAGTTGTATGATTTTTAGAAGATAGTGAGCAGTGTATAGTATGGATGACAATATACGTCGCACATTTTGAGGATGTAATTATACATGTATGTAATGATTTCTTTTTTGTCAAACAATATAGCAAGAAATCAGCTACAAACATAGGCGGCGGAGCGGAGGATTATCTTTTGTGTTTGGGGGGGACGCAACAATAGCCGTCCCCCCCAAACACAAAAGATAATCTTCTGCTCCGCCGCCAATGGCTACAAACAACGCCATTTAGAGCTATACATGGATGTGTTTATATTGTACATGACTTTTATGCACTTTTAAGTACATTCTTTGCTGCATATTTCAAGTAATAAACATAATGGAGGGTGACTTCTTGCGAAATATTATTACAATTTGGTTGTCTTTTTCTAGAATTTGAATAATTTAATGCCTTATATAGCAGGAAGCGGAAATGGCATAGACCATGAGACTACAATAGCCCACCGATTAACACTCTATGAAGGTATTTGTTGCATTTCTACTTGGTTATAACAAAATACTTAATTGAGGCGAAATACCATTCGCGTGAGGACGTTTTGAGGGTTTATGTGGATCTAATGAAAAAACACAATTCAAAATAATAAATATATAATCAAGACATCAAATTTAGTGCTTATCTTATTAAATATTAAAGCACTATGTCTCTCGTACAAATTACCTTCTTCTGATCACGTCAGTTTCGTTTGTGTAACTGCGACATACAGTGCGTCCCAGAAAAAACGAAACCGAGATTTAGTCATAACTTAATCATAAATAAAATAGACAAATGACCTACCAACGTAAAGCTTAGAATGTCCTCTTTCATCTGATACTACTGAGATTATTCCTCATTCACGCATGAGTGAGCAAAAACAATTCAAAGAAAGAATGCCAAAAACTCATTTGGCGGGGGTATCTAATTTTTTTTTAAAAAGTCACATGACTAAAAAGTTCAATATCTGCTCTTTTATTTGATACCTTAATCACAAAAAATGATCAAGAAGTAAAAGGTTATGATCCCTCGAAATAATGCTTGTATTTCCATAATTTCATTAAATAAACGTGTTTTCACCAGTTTCCAAAAGAAGCTATCGCACGATAACAAAAGAGTTAATGCATGGCTGGCCGTCAACAGAACGGAGCGTCGAGTGAGTTTTAACGCTAGCCTGTAAAACCTCTTCATTTTATGAAATTATCGAAATTCAAGCCTTATTTCAAATGACCAGAACTTTGTTATTCCTTGACCATTTTCTGTAATTGAGGTATCAAATTAAAGAGCAGATATTGATCTTTTTGGAAATGTGGTTTTCTTTATAAAACCCAGATACCGCCCGCCAAGTGACTTTTTGGAATCCCCTTTTCAAATTGGTTTTGCTCACTCATGCGTGAATGACAAATGATTTAAGTAATTCCAGATGAAAGGGGAGATTCTAAGCTTTAAAATGGTAGGTCATTAGTCTATTTTATTTGTGATTAAATTATGATAAATCATCGATAAATCTCGGTTTCGTTTTTTGAGGGAAGCACTGTATAAAGAACTTTTGACACAGACCGATATAGGGGTAGTAAGAACATAAAGAATGCATCATTACCAATTGTTCTTCATTACAATGCACAACCAAGAAGTCTTTGTCTATCAGATCACTGGTGAATCAAAACAGCAGTGTCGTCCTGGACTATGGACGGACGACATATTATTTGCAATTTGTCGTCGATCAGCTCCGAAACTTGGTACGAAACTGTCCCTGTCCACCAATTTTCGACAAAGACCTCCCAGTTGGTCTCTGTCATTTGACGAGCATTTTAAACATATTTACTGTGTCCTTGAATTCTCCTTACATCGCAGGGTTATTGGGACGGGACGATATCGGGACAATTTTCTAAGGACATAAGGTGGACCTCGGAGGACAGATTGCACTCACATAGAGGATTCTACGATTTTTAATACCTCTTTCGTCCTACCATAGAGCATTGTGAAACAGCTAGGGAGTAGATATCAGATAATTTTCATTCACTTATTCCAAAATCGAAAATTTGCCTAAACATTTTCCAAATAACATTTAAACAGAAACGATACCCTTTCCCGATTTCTATTTTTGAAATAAAAAAAGAAACCCGCGCTAGAAAAAATGGAAAATTCATTTACACAAAAAGCAACCGATTTTGGAACTATTATTTGTTTCCATGTACCCGGTGGTTTTTTTTATTAAAAAAGATCAAACACCTATCTTATTCATATCATTCTCATTGTATGATGTTGACTCCTCAAAATGACAATAGAAAGAACCTTTTTTAGGTCAATATTCGTGTTTGGGAATAAGTGAACTAAATTTGACCTGATGTTCCCGTAATCCCTGTGAACCTGATAACTTGTTATTCATTCTTGTGCTTATAAAGGCAAAAGGTCGTCTATTTAGAGATAGATTGATTTTCTTTCCAGATATATTCTAGGAACCCAAGGCATATATACTCCACTGATCATGATGATACCGTAAAGCATGCCTAGAGGGGATTGGGGGCGGAGGTAATATAGTCCATCTACCAGTGATTGCTCAAAATCGCTTCGTGAAACATCCTGTCTGGTTCTACTACCTCTTTCTTTCCTTCTTTCTTTCCACACGTCAAGATTGAGGCACATCCTCTAAGATTTTCACTTTTAAAATTATCATATAGATGTAAATATCATAGTTTATGACTTATGACTGCCTACCCGGTTTGTAGTCGGGAGAACGTAAAAAAACGCTGTTCATTTTTTTATCAAACACTTTACTTATATTAACCTATTTTAAACAACCATGTTTAATTTATGGAGAATTGATTATTAGAAATTAAACTTTCAGTCATTTTTCTTTTTTGTTTAAACACTTGTTTATATACCCCTTCCTTCCCGGTAAACGTCGTTATTTACTATTCTTTTTTTTTCTTTTTTTTAATGGAGTGCGTTGTTTTTTAGACAATTGCTTTCTCCCCAAGCTAGGATGTTCTTGGTTTTAATTACCCGTGGGTAAAGGTCAATTATTTAACGTGATTCCGTTAATTTGGGCACTTTTCCTCAATTTACCTAAGGTGTTGGTCGATCGATCGACCAACACCGGATGGAATCATTTTCAGGAGATAATTGCCCATTCGGTGATCGACGATATCGACCCTCAATTCAGTCAGTTATACTCTGATCCGGGTCACAAATGACTCGTA
This sequence comes from Lytechinus variegatus, assembly GCF_018143015.1. Lineage (NCBI taxonomy): Eukaryota > Metazoa > Echinodermata > Echinoidea > Temnopleuroida > Toxopneustidae > Lytechinus > Lytechinus variegatus. The sequence continues at coordinate 26,409,685 of NC_054752.1, read as the reverse complement.
ATAAGGTCACATGTGTTACAGAAGTAATCCGGGTTTTTTCTGATAGAGACTCATTCTTGATCACATCAGACATTATTCCGAGTCATTTAGACCCCAAAACGGGAAGTGACCCCAAATGGACTGAGATTCGGGTCATTCTGACCTATATGGCGTGTAGCTGTGGACATTGTTCTGAATTGGTGAATGCTTCATAAACCTGTTCGTAAGTTACGAATGACATTGACTGGTGATCCTTTCTTACGCTAAGTGGTATCCCCATGTAGCTGACTTTGCACCTAAGATCACGTACCAGTCGTGTGTGATTTGCGTTTCTTCACAAACTTTATCATGAAACATCCACCGGGAATGATGATCATTTTTACGCCTTACACTTTTAATTTATATTCTCTTCCTATGAGGTGAACTTAACATGAAAAATGGTAAATAAACATATGGATTGCATAACAATAATAAATAAGATATCTCATTTGCTATAATGAAAAGAGACCAACGGAAGTAAACTGGTCACAAAGGTGGATAACTTAGAGTAAGCGTATCAACTTTAATAGTCCATTCAATTTGTTTTATTTGATTCTCAACAGAACAATGTAACATGGTCGTAAATAATTAGAATGACAATTGCAAATGAAACTTATACAGACAATATAAATTGGGTTTATAAATATACCACCCTCACACCTCTCTTAAATCTCGCAAACTGGACAGTAATAATCAGGATAATAATCGAGATAACTACATACTATTCGCTTGAATCTTAATTGCCCTCAGAGTTACAAGATCTTTGGAGTGTTTCATCAACATTTTCAACAAGTTGTCAGATCTGACATCTTTCTCTGATGTTGATTGGCTGAGAGGTACTGTTACTATGGTAACTGTCGGATAAAATGGGACTTGTCGGATAAAACGTCCGACAAGTCCTTTCATGAAACGCCCCCCTGGGGAGTGTTTCATCAACATTTTCAACAAGTTGTCAGATCTGACATCTTTCTCTGATGTTGATTGGCTGAGAGGTACTGTTACTATGGTAACTGTCGGATAAAATGGGACGTGTCGGATAAAACGTCCGACAAGTCCTTTCATGAAACGCCCCCCCCCCCCCCCCGGGAGCGCGTAACAGTTTTGAATTCACCACCACGCATCAGGGTAAGAGGAATTTCCGCTGAAGATCCCGTTTTACCTTTTCCAAAGCTTTTTGAAGGAGTTTTGCTGAGAATCCTTTAATGGCCGTTGTGTAGGTGTGCTTGATATGGGAGTCTGAAGATTCCTGAACTGTCTTGTAGGATGAGGTTTTTGAGAGGGACCACGTCATGTTCCGGCTACGTAGAAGAAAATAGAATGATTACACCAAGGAATATATGAATCATATTAATGTCAGTAACAATAATGGTCGTGAGTCGTGATAATAAATGATAATAAAAATAATGGCGATGATGATGATGATGATAATACTATAATGATAATAATTGTAATAATAATAATGATAATAATAAAAATAGTAATGATAATAATCACTACAACAATGATATTAAAAAGGTTATAGTGATTACAACATTAATGAAAGAATCACAATAATCCAATGAATACGTACAAACAATACATCAACAAACCCGTGAAAGGGTGCCAGTTTACCAATGAAAGATACACATTTTCGGATGGTTTGGGAAAGCTAATATTCGTGTTCCCAAAAGGCTTTTCAAAAACAGATTCAAATAACTTTCTTTTATTCACATCATGTAGACAATAAACCAAACAGAAATGCGATAAAGTATTCAATAGCCCAATGAAAAAGTTGGGTATAATTTTAAAATATGAAATATCTCATCTCTCTCTAAAAAAAATCTAGTATCACCTTTATCAAATGTAGTGGTCGTTGATTGGTTCAGCAACTCTGTAGAACGTCGCATGCCGGTTGCCAACAAGGACACCAAAATCACAAGAGTAAGAACCATCATTTTGGAGAATTCTCTCTTTCTAGAAAACCCTTCAGTAATAAACTTCCAGCAGCAGAAAGACCTGGTGATGTGTTTTCGATGATACCTTGACAAGCACAGAATCGGGTATGACTTGTGTTTTGCGACTCAAACACTTATATAGTGCTCAATGTTAAAGGACAAGTCCATCCCAGCACAAAGATACTTTGAGTAAAAAGAGATAAATCCAACTAGCATAATGCTGAAAATTTAATCAAAATCGGATGTAAAATAAGAAAGTTATGACCAAGGGCGCCGGAAGCGGGGGGGGGGGGGGGCAGGGGGGCACTTGCCCCCCAGATAAAACTTTTTTGGGGGGCAAAATCTCGTTTTGCCCCCCCAACGTGCCCCCCTGAAAGATGAAAAATGATAAATTATTTAAGGACAAAAGTAAATGAAGGCACTTTTCTGCCTGAAAATTGTCATTTCCATTGTCAAAAATGAAAAAAATTTGCCCCTGACGGGGCAAATACATTATCATAGTAAGCCTCGCGTCTTTTGACGAACAGTTCCTCTGTGAAACATAGCTTTGATAAGCCCCTTTTCCATCTTATTACAGTGTGATAACGTTTAACCTTTTAATGAATACATTTCAGACTAAAAGCGAATGGCAAATTGATAGTGGTCCACCAATGATTAGGTTTATAATTCTATGATGCTGGCTGTGTCGTCTAACAAACGCGCGGTCGCCCAGAAACGCTCAGACCGGACCCGATATATAACTAACGCGCGTGAACACTAGTTACTCGAGCAAGATATGGAATCTATGTCATAGCTGTCAAGCCCAGAAACCATTACATCTCGAGAAACTTGTTTCAATTATTTCATTTTTCAACTAAATATAAATTGAGTTAATACAGTGATAACAAGAGAGTGGTGTTGGCTCAGTCGGTAACGCGTCTGCCCGTCGAAGTCGAACCAAAGATCGTAGATTCGAGTCCACCCTGGGCGGATGACTGAAGTCAGTGCGTTGTGTGTAAACGTCTCTCCCATGTTTCATAGATGCAGGCTATATTACAATGGAAAACGCTCCGTCCCTCGGATAGGACGTTAAATGGAGGCCCCGTGTAGAGGAGACTCACCACCTTTGCACGTTAAGAACCCACTGCACTATTCGTATAAGAGTAGGGGGAAACCCCGGTCGGTGTCGAGGTCCACCTGCATCCCCCCCCCCCCCAATCAATTAATATCGGGAGGAGAGACCTGTGGATCATAGTGATTCAGTTCGCTTTTCGCCTCCCAGGCACAGGTGACGCCAAACAAATAATAATAACAATTCAGTGCCCTAAAGAAAATACCAAGGTCATTTCAACTCAATATAGACATATTATCAGAAAATTACACTCAGAATAATCATGTGTAGAGGATTATTTTGTAAAAATGGTGAATCCCACTCGAAAGCAACTTAGAGATAATGTTTAGACATGAAAAAAAGACAATCATCCGTGAAAGTGTCTTCTTGACCGGAAGATATTATCCGAGCTATGAATAAAAATGTAAAGAATATAAAAGAAAAAAATAAGCGTTACAGTAGTGCTCTACTATAAAAAAAATCTCAAGATATTTTCACAGCCCCGTATTTCCTCTATTCCTATTCATTGGCATGATTGGAAGGCGTTTTGTCTGATACTATTTCATCTCATAATAGCACTTATGTATTTTAGATTCCAAAACTTCTTCCCATTACCTGTTACTAATCAGATCCAGATGGCAGCTATGTTCTCTGGTTCATCCCAGCTTTTGTTATTCATGGACGTTTGCAAAAATAAAAAAAAAAACAACCCGGGAGTGGGTGGGGCTGCAAGACCTAAATTTTCGAAGAAACGTAAGAGCGAGGGGATTTGTGATGGGGGAGCTTTTGCATTTTCTAGAATGAAATTGAAGGATTTCGTGCACACTTTTGGTGAATTTTGTGAATTTTGCCCTCTCGATCGGCGGCCCCCGGCTGCGTACGGTCATGTTTGTCATCTTAAAGTCTTTAAAAGGCCTATATTACACTGGTTTGAAACAATTTCGTTTGCAATAAGGCTCGTAATTTGCTGGAACTGCGACCCTGGTCATGAAGAAACACCAGGCTGGGTCAGAAGGGAGGAAACAGAAGGAGCAAAAAGAACTCCAAGACTGTTAATTCTCAAGAAATTTATTTTTGAATGCACTTAGAAACGCAACCTTTATACTCCATCGGGATTTTGCCCCCCCCCCAAAACTGCAAGTGTTCCGGCGCGCCTGGTTATGACATCTTAAAATTTCGCTAGTATGCACTTCCTGGTCGGTATGCAAAGGAGGAGACTAATTTCATCACTCACTCAATATTTCTTTTGTATTCATTTTATGAAATATGAAATATTTGAGTTTTCTCTTCATTTTCATGTGAAATAAAATTTTATTCCTCCCTGAACATGTGGGACTACCATTCTTTTAACATTTTTTTGATTCAGTCAAGTTGGTCATTATTGTCAAATCTGTAAAATTGAAATATTGCATAATTCATACAATAAATAACAAAGAAATGAGGGACACGTACCGTCGATTCTCTCATTTGCATATCACTGAGTTGTGCATATAACAGTTTTTTTTTTTTTAAATAAGCGAAAATAATACGCCCTTTATTTTATATCCGATTTCGATGAAATTCTCAGTGTTGTGCTTCTTTGATTTTTTTTCTATGATTCAAATCATCAATTTTTTTTCTGAGGTGGACTTGACCTTTAAGTAATTTGTCATTCAAAATGAAATCTACCACAGGCAGGCCATTTTCATGATGGGTGGAGATGTTCAGATGTAATTGCACTGCATTTATGGGGTCCATTAGATCAAGTCCATGGCCTGAAGGTGAGGGGCGTAGCCGAGAGGCTCTTGGTTTAGGGTCATGGATTCGTGACTTGTGTCGACCCATGGGTATCAGCCTTCAATTTCACCATCTTGGTCGGTCATGCTGGTTGGAGGTCGGCAAGAGTTTACCGGCCTCTTTTGGATAACAATAGGCCTGTTCACTGGAAAGACCGGTGGTTATTCAAGATGGCATTAACATGTACGTTCCTTCAAAATAATAGCCGACAGCAATTATAAATAAGCGGCGGGTGAAACGAAATTGGGAGATTCTGAAAAACTCGTAAAAAAATATTATAGGCCTACAAAAAAGGTACTGGATGGCCCCTTTTTATAGGGTTGATATTATCCACCAATGGTAAAGTAAACCAATGACCTTATTACACTGCAAAACTGCGATGTAAATTTAACACCAGTCAAAAATTCATATATTACCACACCAGAAAAGTGTACACAACACCGGTTTGGTTTTGTACAATTCCAGATAATTGTATTAAAACAGCATCGGTTTGATTCCAAACTGTTGTTGTTTCTTCCACAAGGATGAGACTTATTTTAAGAGTTTACATCGCAAATAAATTTAATGGCAAAATAAGATGATTATGAAATAGGAGAAGATATAACCCCGTAAAAAGGTAGCCCATAGGTCCATGCATATACAGACTGTAAGACCGGACGCCATTTATTGTTACTACGACTATTGAATTAGCATGATTTAAGTAGGGGCGATCAACGCGACACGAGGGGGTAGGGGACAACCGCCCTCCCCTATAATTTTTCAAGTTTAGGCCTTGCAAAAAATATAAATAAATAATAAAAAGGGGGGACCGGAGAGAAATGGTGAAAGAGAGAGAGAGAGAGAGGGCGGGGGGGGGGTTAAAATCCCTGTATGCCAATAGGTTCGCTCTAAATTGAATGGATTTTTAAATAATCCAAGAGGAAATATAGTTTCGGACCTATCAAATTCTTGATTTAGTTTTAATCGTTAAGATTCATTTCTAAATCTTGAGGGAATTGAATTGTTTAACAAAATTAAACAACTTCTTGTTGGAGTGCTTAAACAACACACAGCAAAAACTGTGGTGTTAACCGGTGTACATAGAGGACCACGCCATTTATTTTACACCGGTGTTAAATTGGTGGTGTTAGTTTTACACCTATAGGTGTTATTACAGCACCTTTTGTTGTTACATTCACACTCTTTGGTATTATGTTTAATCTCTCGGGTGTAATTCCAACACCTCAGGGTGTGGTCCTCTATTAACACCAATTGGTGTCAGTTTTAACACAGCAGTTTTTACATCTGCACGCATAGCATTTAAACATGCCCTAAAAGTGTTATAATATGGAGGATATGAAATCAAAACAAACTAATTTGATATTGTCCTATATAAATTCCGATATGATAGTAATTCTTGAGGCGCAAGTTGACATAACAAACAAGAATCAAAGTTTATTAAAGAAAACGCGACTTAGAACAGGCCCCATGTCACAGTGGAAATTGACAAAAGTTGCCAAAAATTGACAAAATTGACCAAAGTTGCACAAAATTGTACAAAATTGCATAAACTTTTCACAAAGTTGCTCAAAATTGCGCAAAGTTGTACAAAGTTGCATAAACTTTTCACAAAGTTGCACAAAATTGCGCAAAATTGTACAAAGTTGCACAAACTTTTCTCAAAGTTGCACTAAATTGCGCAAAATTGTACTAAGTTGCACAAACTTTTCTCAAAGTTGCACTAAATTGCGCAAAATTGTACAAAGTTGCACAAACTTTTCTCAAAGTTGCACTAAATTGCGCAAAATTGTACAAAGTTGCACAAACTTTTCTCAAAGTTGCACAAACTTTTCTCAAAGTTGCACTAAATTGCGCAAAATTATACAAATTTTTCACAAAGTTGCAAGAAATTGCGTAAAGTTGTACAAAGTTGCATAAACTTCTCACGAAGTTGCACAAAAATGTGCAAAGTTGTACAAAGTTGCATGACCTTCTCACAAAGTTGCAAAAAATTGCGCAAAGTTGTACAAAGTTACATTAACTTTTCACAAAGTTATGCAAAATTGCGCAAAGGTTCACAAAGTCACATAAAATTGTACTAAGTTCCATTAACTTCTCACAAAATTCCACTTTCTGCTCCCTTCCCCAAAATGAATTAAAACTTGAATTCTAGCTGCACCATTGAAAACACTTGTGCGAAGTTGCAATGCAAAGCTTTGCACGTGTGCATTAACGTAATCGTGCACAATTAAACATGCATCGCAACTGCTCGAGTACATGTACGTAACATGTGTCTTGATGATGGTATTGGTATGATACGTAGAATTTTTAATTATTGTAGATAAAATGAAGCTTTTGAAGCCATTGCTTAACTAACGATAAAGATTACTACTATGGTGTTAGAAAAGTTGTGGAAATACTTGACAAATAACACAGCTTTAGTGAGTTTATTAGTTTTTATTATAGCTTAATTGATATGCCATCATACAGATACACTGAGAGGGATTAAAGTGATTAATTGTTTCTGCCTTACACTTAAACTCTATATACCCATCATCTTTGTTTATCACTTTTAACCAGTAATAACTATTCACTTTTAATGTAAAAGAAATGGGTCAATTGCCGGTGTTCATCAATGTTCAAGTATACAAGAAATGAAGGGCACAATTGTAAATGAAAAAAAAGACTGGTAAATAAGCTATTGGCAAAGGAAAATAGGTATATTTAGGCATTGAAAAAGTTAGGCAAGTGAAATGTTAGGCAATTGAAAAAGTTAAGAAATCAACTGCTTCAAATTATATCGGATTTTTATGCGACTCACATATACAGTGTGTTCCTAAAAAAAAGGTAATCGAAGTTCAAAGGTCAATCATTTCAAAAGTATATGGTTTATTTTTGTAATTTGTTTACTAAACTACTAAGTAACTCATCAGCTTTAATCTGAGACATTGTTTACGTCCAAACTGTAATGGGTCACACAGTTAGGGTCCTTTGAAGGTGATAGGTACAAAACCCATTTTTTCCAAGTTTTTCGTTTCTAGGGTATGAAACCAACTTTTTATAAATTGTTGGTTTCATAGTGTAAATCCCTTTCATATAAAGTGGGGTGTCTGGAAAACGAAGACCGAAGACCGGGGACACGTATCACACTCGTGTGAAAGCGTTTGCAGTTCACGCACGAAGTGTGTACAAAGCAGTGCAAAGTGTGTACAAAACACGTGCGCGGGTTAGAATGGACTTTGGACCTTGCCCCCTACACATGTTCTCCCATTGAGATAACGCATGTCCCCGGTCTTCGATCTTCGTTTTCCAGACCTGTTGTTGGGTGTCTGGAAAACGAAGACAGAAGACCGGGGATCGCATCCGTCTAGCTAAAATAAACCATTATTATATTCAGATCAAATTCAGGAATTTTCTGATATTGGATATGTAATCAGTTATGATTGGTTGATAAGTTAATGATTAATTGTAAGGATATCAGCTAGGGCATAATTAATACATAACAATTATAACGTACAATACACCTCATACTGCGCAATCACGTACAAGCAGTCTCAACTTAACTGCCGTTTGCAACTACCATTGACATTACGCGTTTCCCCGGTCTTCGGTCTTCGTTTTCCAAACCTGTTGTTGGGTGTCAGGAAAACGAAGACAGAAGACCGGGGATCTCTTCGATCCGTCTAGCTAAAATAAACCATTACTATATTCAGATCAAATTCAGGAATATTCTGATATTGGATATGTAATCAGTTATGATTGGTTGATAAGTTAATGATTAATTGTAAGGATATCAGCTAGGGCATAATTAATACATAACAATTATAACGTACAATACACCTCATACTGCGCAATCACGTACAAGCAGTCTCAACTTAACTGCCGTTTGCAACTACCATTGACATTACGCGTGTCCCCGGTCTTCGGTCTTCGTTTTCCAGACCTGTTGTTGGGTGTCTGGAAAACGAAGACAGAAGACCGGGGATCGCATCCGTCTAGCTAAAATTATATTCAAATCAAATTCAGGAATATTCTGATATTGGATATGTAATCAGTTATGATTGGTTGATAAGTTAATGATTAATTGTATGGATATCGTGATGTGAATGATAATTGATTGAGCAATATATCACGCTCAGCTGGCATTTGCAATTTTACTACCATTGACATAACGCATGTCCCCGGTCTTCGATCTTCGTTTTCCAGACCTGTTGTTGGGTGTCTGGAAAACGAAGACAGAAGACCGGGGATCGCATCCGTCTATAGCTAAAATTATATTCAGATCAAATTCAGGAATATTCTGATATTGGATATGTAATCAGTTATGATTGGTTGATAAGTTATGGTTATTTGTGTGAATGGTTCTAGGACAATTACCCCCCGGACAATTACCCCCGAGGACAATTACCCCCCGGACAATCACCTCCGGACAATTCCCCCGGACAACTACCCCCCGAACAACTACCCCCGGACAATAAGCCCCCGAGGACACTTACCCCCCGGACAATTATCCTCGAGGACAAGTACCCACTGGACAATTACCCTCGAGGACAATTATCCCCCGGACAATTACCCCTGCCTGAGAACAATTACGTACAAGCAGTCTCAACTTAACTGCCGTTTGCAACTATTTTACTACCATTGCCATTACGCGTGTCCCCGGTCTTCGGTCTTCGTTTTCCAAACCTGTTGTTGGGTGTCTGGAAAACGAAGACGGAAGACCGGGGATCGATCGCGTATAATTTTGTCTAGCTAAGATAGGCCTATAATATTCAGCACCATTTTCAAGAATATTTTGATCTTGGATACGTCATCTGGTATGATTGGCTGTGGATAAGTTATGGTTATTTGTGTGAATGGTTCTAGGACAATTACCCCCCGGACAATTACCCCCCGAGGACAATTACCCCCGGACAATTACCCCCCGGAGAACTACCCCCGGACAATCACCCCCGGACAATTGCCCCGGACAACTACCCCCCGAACAACTACCCCCGGACAATAAGCCCCCCGAGGACACTTACCCCCCGGACAATTATCCTCGAGGACAATTACCCTGGACAATAACCCCCGAGGACAATTATCCCCCGGACAATTTCCCCTGCCTGAGGACAATTACCCCCATAAAATCATCCCTTCTCTCCAGCATCAATGTTAGAAGCGGGACCCTTTTAAGTTTTGGTCGGTGGCACAGGTTTTTCGAAATATTTTCTACTTTATCTTACCTTGATAATTTTTCTTTCTCTTTGATATTGCTCTTTTTCCTATTCTCTCACTTTCTTCTTTTTTCCGTTTTTTTTTGTTTAGCGGCGCCTTCTGCATCATGAAAAATGGGGGGGGGGGGGTCTTGCACCCGAAATCTCCCGTTTGGCTATGTATATATTCATCAGAAAATGTGTAAACTGGCCCTCATACTAAGTTTTCATAGATCAATTGAACACGATTAGTCATAATAATCACAAATGCTGAATATCTCCGATTCCAACTGATCTGATTTTTTGAATATTTATTTTGTGTTCAATTTCAGGAAAGATATCAGGCAAATAGATAAAACGTAAAAAGACACCTTTATAGGTAAAAATATATTGAAAGTCGATAACGCATCTATCAACACTAACACTGTCAAGTAGGACTTATAATCCTGTCATTTTAAAACAATTCAACAAATAAGAAGCTAAAAATTATGAAACGATTGGTGCACATTCCAGCAAGCTCAAAAACTTTATGCAAAGATAATACAAACAAGAACACCTTGTAATTTTACCATTTAGGCCCTAAATGGTAAAATTACAAGGTGTTTTTTGTGTTTTACTCTTGGGTGAAAGCAACATTAAAGAAGGAAATTAAGTACCAAAATTACTAAATTGTAAACAATTGTAAAGAATATGACATAATCAAAAACTGATTTTTCTAAACAAATTGGCAATCATGACAGTAAACAATTCGTTTAAGATGCATTTTAAGGACGGCACATAAGAATTTATAAAGAAGTAGACCTATGCAAATCAAATAATGCGACTGAGCAGCGTGAGCTGAAAATGTTAATATTTAGACCTAAAAAGGACATTTTACAGAGCACTTTCAAGAAAAAATCAATTTGTAAATTGAAAAAATAATGAAAGCTCGATATCCGAGATAAAATATGTTTTGTATATTAACTTCAAATCTTGATATTTTAAGCTCCATAATATATGTGAGCGCGAAGCGCGAGCTGAAAATTTTTGGAATTGCATGTATATATTTTAACCTGAAAATTGACTATTCTGGGCAATGTTTGTGAACCTGAACAAGATGCGTATGTAACTAGATAATTACTGCAAGCGCAAAGCGCGAGCAGAAATTAACTGTCCTATAGCATTATCGAAAAGGGACCTGTTAAGGACTGTTTATAGGTACCCACGAAGGCGGTATATATATTTCAATAAAGCATTTTTTTAACATTCCGACCTAAAAGAATGGTAATTACTTTTTGTATCAATAAAAGGGATAGATATGTAACGAAACAATGGATGCGAGCGCGAAGCGCGAGAGGAAAAAAAAGACCTAAAAGCGGGACACTATTCATATTTTGTAAATCATAAATAAGATATAATTAATTGGGTATCATTACTAATGCGATCGTGAAGCGCGAGCAGACAATTATTGATATTATGATGTGAAACTGGATAATTCAAATAGATTTTAAATAAAGAACATGCAGGCTATCGCGCATGTTTTAGATTTAGACCTAGAATCTGGGCTTTCTGAATACATTCTTTAATGGAACATTATAGACAATAGGAACTTGGCAAATCAAACAATGTGACCACGCAGCGTAAGCTGTAAAAAAATGCTGATATGTAGACAATAAAACGGACATTTTACAGAGCACTTAAATTTGTGAATGAAAAAAATATTGAAAGCTCGATGTCCGAGCTAATTATGTTTTGTATAATAAATTCAAAACTTGCTCCATATCAGCCTACATGTATTGAGCAAGATATGAATCTCATCGAACAGGCAATTCTGGCGCGAAGCGCAAGCAAAGATTATTTTATAGTAACATGAAAGATTTTTTCTGGCAAGTCTTCCCTCACATTATTTCATTCACTCGTCTTCCTCCTCTTATTTTCCACTTATCTTTTCTTCTTCTTTTCCTTTTATCTTTTCTTCTTTCTCCCTTTTTTTTCCTCTGCCAATTTTTTTTTCAGGGGGGGGGCACACCAAATCTCAGGGGGGGGGGGGCTCCCAGCCCCCCCCCTGAGACAGCCACTAGCTGTTGTGTTCTTTAATTTCTTTCTTTTCCCTCTTGTTTTTTCTGTTTTCTATTCAGATTCAGATTTCATGTTAGCATTTTCGCATCCCGTTTATTTTTGGCTCTTTTCCTTCCCTTTCCCGCCTAAAATTTCCGTTTCACTTTGCCATCTCTTTATTTCTAACCCCTTCCTCACTTGTTTATTAGTAGGCCCTATTTCAGGATGATTATTTGTTCACTCCAATTATTGTCCCTTTTCCTTTCTCCTCTTGTTTCTATATTCTCTTACCCTCTCTCATTGTTTAATTGTCTCGCCCACAAGAGGTGAAGGCGAGACTAAGAGATCCAAATGTCGATTCCCAGAGAGGGCTAGCTGATTCTGCGGTGCAAGATAGACCAAAAGCCAATTCTGCATCGGCTTTTGGTTCTGAACCAAAAGCCGATGCACGTGTAAACAGGGTAATTTTCTTCCAAACGCGTACTGAATGTTGATGTCTCGAAATGTACGCGTGGGAACGTCTCGGGTTTAACCGCAAAGTAGTATGCATGCGACGCACTAGTGTTTCATGTTCGCCGACCGTATGGAAAACATTCTACAAGGGCGCGCTTCCCACCTGTCTTAGTTCCATGACATTGCTTTCTATTACAATTAGGTTTATTTTATACGGAGCTTTTAAAGGGATGGTCCGGGCTGAAAGTATGTATAGCTTATTGAATAGAGTAGAATTCACTGAGTAAAATACGGAAAATTTCATCAAACTCGGATAACAAAGTTATTGAATTTTAAAATTTAGCAATGATTTGTGAAAACAGTCGTCATGAATATTCATTAGGTTGGCTGATGATGTCACATCTCCACTTGTTCTTTTGTATTTTAGTATGTGAAATTAGGTTAATTCAAATTTTTTCATCCAAGAACTAGAAAAATTGGATTAGCAACTGATTTAGTGCATCAAATATTTATTGCTGCAACTTATTTCATTATAAGGGAGACATATGCCTATTATTCCCACAAGTATGAAATAATGTAAAAATTATGATTATATTTAATAACATATAGGAAAACGGAAAGTGGAGATGTGACAATATCAACCAACCAAATGAATATTCAAGACGACTGTTTTCACAATATATTGCTAAACTTTAAATTTCAATAACTTAATATTACTTGTTATCCGATTTTGATAAAAATTTTCGGCACATTGCTCAGTGAATTCTACTCTATGTATTAAAATATAAATATTTTCAGCCCGGACCATCCCTTTTACATCCCGTCTTAAGTGCCATCGACTTCGTGAGAAACTTAGTCATGCCATGTCCACATCCGGGGGGGGGGCACTAAGTATATAATGCATAGTGGGTATGTGCCGCGGAGGGCCGGGACCCCCATTTTTACACTCGAATTTCTGTTCCAAGGCATAGCATTTTCGTCTTATTAAGAAAAAATATCAAAGAAAGCCGCTCCAAGGCACAGTTTTTTGCCTCGCCCGCGGCACACCCAGTTTTGGTCGAGTGCCCCCCCCCCCCGGGGTCCACATAAGCTATTATGACCTTTTATAATATGTCGACTTGGCGAGATATCGTATCTAGTCATGGCAACAAGTTTTTATAAGTCGACTTGAAGAAAACGAAGTACAATTGCACGAAAACGTGTCCGTATATATAGCACGCTATGAGTGGTAATTAGCTTGACAAAAATCCCCGGTCTTCAGTCTTCGTTTTCCAGACACCCAACAACAGGTTTGGAAAACGAAGATCGAAGACCGGGGACATGCGTTATGTCAATGGTAGTAAAATTTTCATGCCAACTGAGCTGAGCGCGATATATTGCTCAATCAATTATCATTCACATCACAATATCCATACAATTAATCATTAACTTATCAACCAATTATAACTGATTGCATATCATTGCATATCCAATATCAGAATATTCCTGAATTTGATCTGAATATAATAATGGTTTATTTTAGCTAGACGGATGCGATCCCCGGTCTTCTGTCTTCGTTTTCCAGACACCCAACAACAGGTCTGGAAAACGAAGACCGAAGACCGGGGACACGCGTAATGGCAATGGTAGTAAAATAGTTGCAAACGGCAGTTACGTTGAGACTGCTTGTACGTAATTGTTCTCAGGCAGGGGTAATTGTCCGGGGGATAATTGTCCTCGAGGTAATTGTCCAGTGGGTACTTGTCCTCGAGGATAATTGTCCGGGGGGTAAGTGAATATAATTTTAGCTAGACGGATGCGATCCCCGGTCTTCTGTCTTCGTTTTCCAGACACCCAACAACAGGTCTGGAAAACGAAGATCGAAGACCGGGGACACGCGTAGTGTCAATGGTAGTTCCAAACGGCAGTTAAGTTGAGACTGCTTGTACGTGATTGTGCAGTATGAGGTGTATTGTACGTTATAATTGTTATGTATTAATTATGCCCTAGCTGATATCCTTACAATTAATCATTAACTTATCAACCAATCATAACTGATTACATATCAGAATATTCCTGAATTTGATCTGAATATAATAATGGTTTATTTTAGCTAGACGGATGCGATCCCCGGTCTTCTGTCTTCGTTTTCCAGACACCCAACAACAGGTCTGGAAAACGAAGATCGAAGACCGGGGACATGCGTTATGTCAATGGGAGAACATGTGTAGGGGGCAAGGTCCAAAGTCCATTCTAACCCGCGCACGTGTTTTGTACACACTTTGCACTGCTTTGTACACAATTCGTGCGTGAACTACAAACGCTTAACGAGTGTGATACGTGTCCCCGGTCTTCGTTTTCCAGACACCCATATAAAGTGTATACTTTGCGAAAACTAGTCTATATGTTTTGCGTTAAACACCCCTTTACTAAATACTCTTTACAAAACAACTATTCAACCTAGTATTTACTATGCATGCTCAGCGTGATGGGGTAATTGTTCAGCTAAAAACCGTGAATTTATTCATCGTATTCAGAGAAGGGCTTCCCGTATTGTAACAAAACATTTTGGTGCACGCGACATAAACGTTTCCAAACTTTTTAAAGAACTGAAATGCCGACGAACTGTTCAATACAGTTAGAGGAAGGGTAGTAAACAAAATCCAGCAGTCATATCACATGTATCACATTTTTAAGTATAATAAATTGTTTCTTCCATTGCAAAATATTTTTGCAAGCAGGTCTTTTTATTTTGTTCACTAGTACCACATAAAATACTCCTGGCATTGCATGTCATCGTTAGATTTGCGATAGTATATTTAATTAGTTAATGCTAGAGTTCCATGTAATTATCTCCCAAAGAATTTAAAAGGTGGGTGATCCGTTCCACAGCATCATCCCCCACTTTACCGTATTGCATATATGGAGATTTTGGAACCACATGAATGTTAATATTTTCTCCATGATCCCTTTAGATATGAACAAAATATTATAGAGGGTGGATTAAAAAATTTAAAGAAATCTTTTATATACATGCACATCTGACATTGCACCATTCTTGGTGTCCTCATACTCTGTGACTGAAGTACATGTATGAATACAGAGTTTCAAAGATGATGTTCAACTATGTGATTGTTTGGCAGAAGTGCATGACCACAGGAAAGATGCAATAGTATTATTATAAAGTCCTGATATTTGAAATCATATGCCAAGATAAGATTTTGAGACGAATGAAAGAGAGCAGGCACCAAAAGTCAATATATATATTTTGAAAACCTGCTCAAAGTGGCATTGTATTGTGTGCAGGTGCTAAAAATTGCTAAAAAATGTTTGATATTGCACAGAGTTTCAAAAACTTTCTCATAGATGCACCAAGTTTCTCTAAATTACATTAAGTTGTGCAAAGTTGTGCAAACTTTTCCAAAGTTTCCTGAAAATGTGCTAAGTTGCACAAAAATGCTGGAAATGGCGCAAAGTTGTACAAAATTGCCTGAAATGGTGCAAAGTTGCGCAAAATTGCCCGAAATGGCGCAAAATTGCACAAAAATGCCGGAAAATGGCGCGAAGTTGCGTAAAATTGCTGGACATGGCGCAAAGTTGCGCAAAATTGCCGGAAGTTGCGGAAAATTGTCAGAAATGGGCACAAAATTGCCGGAAGTTGCGGAAAATTGCCAGAAATAGGCGCAAAATTGCCGGAAATGGCGCAAGGTTGCGCAAAATTGCCGGATGTTGCGGAAAATTGCCAGAAATGGGCGCAAAATTGCCGGAAATGGCGCAAAGTTGCCCAAGCAAATGCAAAGTTGCCTAAACTTGCATGTCAACTTTGCATAATGTTGCGCAATCTTTGTCAATTTTGTCAATTTAAGGCAACTTCTGTCAATTTCCATTGTGACATGGGGCCTTAGAACTGTGCCAAAGCATGTCATTGAGGGCGTGGTTTTCATAATGTGAGTGTCACCCACGGTAAAGCAGTCGAAATGAATAAAAAGACGCATTAAGTAAGATGACAAATTGAGATCTAGGAACAAACTGATAGACCATACAATTAATAGTGGAAATATTATGAGATACGCCTCAATTATTGCCAGTGATCCCCAGAGCTTTAGGCGTATTGACAGAATAATGGGGTGGACGGACAGACAGGGAGGTTCATGAAGTAAGGTGAAAGTCACTTTCGCAACAAACACTTTGACATTTTTTTTTACTATCCTGTTATGGCTTTTGAGCAATTTCGCCTGTTCAAATAATTTTTTTTTAAAGAAAAAGGGCACCCTCGGCCGGGGGCGCGTTTCCGTTTTACGCCCTGGCGAAGGCATTTTCCGGAAAAGTAGCTAAAAAGCGACTAGTGAAGAGTCTACGTCTACGATCAGCTGGGTGCAAACATACCGTACTTAATTGCAAATGCAGCTGAGCTTTTACTTTCCTGGTTCAATACGAATGTTTGCCTTGATCATTTGCCTTGCCGATTTGCTGATGTCTGTCTTTCTCTCTATCTGTCTATATATCTATCTCTCAAATTCTATCTTTATCTATCTATGTAACTGCAGTATCTATCTATCTATCTATCTATCTATCTAATATTCTTCCTCTGTCTTTCTCATTCTTTATCTAACATCTATCTATTGAAATTCTCTATCTCTCTCTATCTATCCATCCATCTGTCTGTCTTTCTCTATTTCTCTCTCTCTACCTACCTATGTAACTACAGTATCTATCTGTTAATTTGTCGCTCTTCTCTCTCATTCTTGATCTATCTGACATCTATCTATCTCTCTATCCATCTATCTATCCATCTGTCTGTCTTTCTCTATTTCTCTCTATATATTATCTATTTTTTAACTAGAGTATCTATCTATCTGTTAATTTGTTAATAATCTTCTCTGTCTCTCTCATTCTTTAATTATCGATTTAATATCTCTCTCTATCTATCTATCTATCCATCTGTCTGTCTTTCTCTTATTCTCTCTATTTTTTAAACTTATCTATCTGTTAATTTGTTAATATTCGTTGTCTCTCTCTCCCTCTTTATCTATCTAACACTCATCTATCTCATCTATCTATCTCTATCTATCTATCCATCTGTCTGTCTTTCTCTCTCTCTCTCTCTCTCTATATATATATATATATCCTTCTCTCTATCTTTCTCTCTCTCCCCCTCTCCCTCTATATATCGACCTCTCTGTCTCTCTATTTATCTATCCATCCATCTCTCCCTCTTTCTCTCTCGTTCTATCTATCTATCTATCCACCTCTCTCTCTATCTATCTATCTGTCTATCTTGTCTCTATCTATTTATCAGTCTTCTATATCTATCTTTCGGCAGCTTCTAAGTGTATCAATCCATCAAACTTCAATTTGTCTTTCCATTAATATAAGTATCTGTTTATATTGATTTTGTCTGTCATTCTATTCATTTAGTTAATAACCGGGGTTAATAATTTATTTTTAGAAAAAAAAACTATCATAAACAACGCGACTGCAAAAGCATGTTCGGATTTCACTCCTGACGGCTCTCCCTCTCCATGAAGTGCCGAGGAACTCTGTGCTCTGATCAGTAACTGTGCAAATTGCATGCGGTGGTGGACTCGCCTGTGTCGCACGCTGCATGCAACCAGCGACGTGTGTAGACTCTTCACTAGTCGCTTTTTGGCTACTTTTCCGGAAAATGCCTTCGCCAGGGTGTAAAACGGAAACGCTCGCCCGGCGCCGTTGGTCGACTCTGTTAATATGGTCAGTGGACTTGGGTTCCAAGAATAATCCTGGAAAGAAAATAATGTGGTCACGACCTTTTGAATTTGTAAGCTCAGGAATTGAGCAACCATATCAAGTTCACATGGTTCACATGCACCGCTCATGGTCATGTCACTCGTTCTTAAAATTTTTAAAATCGATCGGCTTAATTTCTTTCTTATTCAAACAGAAAAACAGAAAAACAAGATCGGAAACGGAACCAAAACAGCGGCTTCGTCTTCTTTTTAATGATTTTTCATTTTTTATTGTATGATTGTGTTGTGTGTTTTCGCGGAGAAATTTGCTTAGCCTTCTTAATTTCCTTTTCGTATTTTTCCTCCTCAAGTCGGAAATTAGAGAACCTCTCCATCTTTCCTTTTTTCTGTTTACCGTTTTATAAAACTGGAGCAACGACGGCCTAAATTGCTTTTCCTGAGACCAGGGAACCTCCCATTCCCCTGTTGATACAATGAATATAGACCTAATATCCTAAACAGGGCCTATACCTGCACAGCAAATACTGTGGTGTTAACCGGTGTTCATATAGGACCACACCAGTTATTTTACACCGGTGTTAAATTGGTGGTGTTAGTTTTACACCTATAGGTGTTATTACAACACCTTTGGTTGTTACATTTACACTCTTTGGTGTTGTGTTACGTTCAATATTTAAGGTGTAATTTTAACACTTCAGGGTGTGGTCCTAGTATTAACACGGTCAGTTTTAACACCACAGTTTTTACAGTGTGCCCCCTCCCCCGTCTGGTAATGAAAACCGGCCTCGGCCGCGATTCGTCTTATTACTGGTTGCTTGCTTACAAGCATTCATTTTTTTAGCAATCAAGTAAAACGAAATTAACCTCCTCTATCCTGGTCAAAAAAAAAATTTGCAACTCAGTGCCCCCATTCCGCTTTGTTTTGAAATATACCCTGCATAGACCTCCAGAGGGCGGTAAACAGAAAAAATGGCGGAGATTGAAGTTAAAAAGCTGAAGGTAAGCTTTGCTTTCGATTGTTTATTTGTTGCTTCAGGGCCAGTTATTCATTTTTTGTGGGTATATGCGCTGTGTATGATACTTTCGGTGAGTGATATTGATGTTGTGGACGTTTCTGTTTGTTGTACTTTATTTTGAGCGGTGTTAATTATTGAATGGTGACGATGGGTCCTGTAATTGTAAAGTTTATACGTAGTCCCGCATATTCAAAATGACGTGGGCAACAAATCCCCGCCTGGTCTGTCTATCGGCCTCGCTCTCAAGTCTCAGTCTCAACGTCAACCTAAACAAAAATTTCCGCTCCTCCTTCGGCATGAAAAAGGATAGTCTCTGGAGTCTAGAGGCCTTAAGCCATATTCTAAAAAGTCTCAGAACATGCAGAAAGGGGTAATCTAGACAGCTGGCAGCCGTCTGTTTCGAGATTTTCAACATTTAAAAAAAATTCTCTCAACCTAAACAGTTAAACTAAAGCTAGTTTAAAGTTAAACAAAAATTTCCGCTCCGCCTTCGGCATGGAATAGGGTAGTCTCTAGAGTCTAGAGGCCTGAAGCCATATTCTAAAAAGTCTCAGAAAGGGGTAATCTGGACAGCTGGCAGCCGTCTGTTTTTTCGAGGAGTTTTTAAACATTTTAAAAAAATTTCTCGACCTCGTACACAGACCTCGTACACAGCTATCGTGCAGGCACGGACTTGCAATGCAAAATCCCCCCGTCGGGGCTCTTCAATTTTTGGATTTAAAAAAATCAAACTTTTTAAAATTAACGCAACCAAAATGCAAATTAATATTCCCTCTTGTCATTAATTGCCAAAAAAGAAGAAAAATGAAGTTACAAGGAACAAAAATAGTGACTTACCTCGGCAGTCGCGCAAATTCACTTCCCCGTTTTAACCGATCTGAAGTACATAAATATATGGCCATTGAGTCCCCTGTACAGATCGCGCTAGAACTTCGGTCTCAATTTGGTGAGTGAAGCCAACAGAGTTAAGCTGAACAACCAACAAAACAGAGACCGAAGCTTTTGGTCTAGGGGTAATGTCACGTGGGAAGTGACTTTTTTTAAATTATTTATCTACTGCTGCTTGACACCAAATAAGGAATACGTAAAAACTGAGGATTACAGTTATGAAAGATTTAATCAAAACTTTTCAATATTTCTTTTGGTTTCTTTGACAATGATTGTACACGAAATATACATGATGTGGGTTATAGATAACAAAATGTAACTTAACTTAAACGGTAATCGTTGATGTGAGCCCCCATATCTGGTCTGACACGCCCCACTTGGCCCTGGTGGTCGGTCCAGTTCCTGGCCTCCGCAGGTTGTGTCTCTTCCACTCGACCTCAACCTCCGCAGACTGTGTTACCCCTCGATGAGTAGCCCCCAGATAAGAGAGATGTGGCTTCAACGAATTAGTGGAGGAGATCGAGCCCCCAATGATGACATGAACTTTGACCAGTCATGTCGGTGGAGAACCGGCGGCAGCTGGGGTCGTTATCTCGTCACCGACGTAGTCCCTCAGTTTTAACTTAAAACTGCCTACACGAACATCTGTAGTGTATTCTGGCTTAGGTGGTTCTCTCTGAATTACTGAAATTAACCTCCTAATATACCCTACCGTTACTAGGACTGACTGTACAATTTCTATAAAGTAATTCAGAGAATTTTAACAACAGATGAATGCATAAAGCAACACATTCTTATTAATAAAAGACACTTCCTGTGTATCTATACATCTACACTCATCAATGTTAGAGCACTCTTTGCTATGTATGACACCTGTATGAAAATGCTTACATGATACAAAATATTTCTAACTCTTGAATAAAATATGACATCAACCTGGTACAAAGGGGGGGGGTATCAAGCGTTTCCAATGCTTGCTTTTAAAATATTCAAAACATATGTACCTACTTGTCTACAAGACAACCCTAACCTGGATGAAGTAAAAAATGTTTAACACATGAAATAAACCTTAACTGAAACATCCTATAATTAAATTTCTTTCCTGACAGGTAATCCAGACATCGCTTAGAAGGCTAGAAGCACTATCGTCTAGATAGATGTCGCTTCTGTGCAATGTGCAATTTACTCTAACTCTAGTGAATGTACATGTATGCATTTCCATTATTATCGTGAATTTTGGGAAGGTGCTACCTCGGGCAAAGTTCGTGCAGGCTCCACTTCACTACCGCTACACTACGCTCCTCCTGCCCGAACATCGGGATGGTGAACCAGTTTGGATATACCGAGTGACAAAGGTGGAATCAAATGGTAGTTTAATGTAAAAATTATAGAAAAAAATTAAACGAGAAAGAAAAATAGCTTAATTTCTTACTCTTCACCCTTATATTCACTCCGTGTCCATCCTGGGGTTACTTAAAATTGGTTCCTCACACATATTATTCACGGCCAATTTCAAAACATCGCAGCGACCGTTCGCATGCGAAATGTGACATTGTTATCTGAATGTAATTTCAAATCTATCAAAAACTTGGAGTTTTAAATTATAAATATCAAAATTTTTGCTCGCTTCATTCGCAAATTTATATTTATTTCACGAGATACCCCATATACCCCCTTTCGAGCCCCCTCAAAAGTTTTGGATCATTATGCCACTGAGCCCAAAGAATAAGTCAAGCCATGGAGATGGGATAATGAAATGCATTTGGATTCAATTTCTCTCCAATGCCTCTTTCTCAGATTGCAGAGCTACGGAAAGAGCTCACCGACAGGGGCCTTAGCTCAAAGGGTAACAAGGCTGAACTGGTGGAAAGGTTAACAGAGTGTCTTGAAGTTGATGGTAAGTGCACTGTATATACTGCACAGTATTTGTGCTCCATGAACATGCTCATGTTGATTTCAAATATTGACTGTACATGTAAATTCAGAATTTTTCAATTAATACAACCATAACCATATCATCATTTGCAAATGTATCCAGGTCATCATTTTCAAATGTAGACCTGGATACAGGTGGATCTGCCAGTAGGTAATCATTTGGATCCACAGAATCTGCTGAGCTTTGGCAAAAATTTGACTTAGGTCACACGTTTGCATAAAGTCAGGTCTGAAAAAATGTTCTTCTTGTGAGGACAAGAAGGTAAATTCAGCCGAGTCTGTAGTATATCTATGCCACTGTCATGGAAGAATATTGATAATTTGATGCAAATTATTAGTTGCCAGACTGAGATTTGATTTGTAGATGATTTCAAATTTCTTGCATTGCCCCCTGATACTCCTTCACTCTTTCCAATGTCCATCCTTGTGCATTTTTTTTATCTTGCAATATAAAAACCTCTTTCAGGTGAAGTACATACATGAAGACTCTCTTCATTGGTGGAATTTTTTTCCCGTCTGATCGGGCAGTAAAAAAAAGGTAGGGAGCTTGGGCCGATTTGGCCCCTGGAATGATGAAATGTGCCCTGGAAAAATAAGAGGGGACTAGAAAATCCCCATTCACTCCAATGTTGAAGCTTATTGAATGTTTAGGAAGTAGCGTATGTTGTAAAAAAAATAAATAAAAAAAAACGACTCCAGTCCTCTCCCGTGTTGAGTAGAATGTGGTATGACAATGATTAAATGATTAGTGCAACTTTATCAAAGTTTGTAGAGCATATAGTGTAAAGTTGACATGTAAAGTTGATTGATACATTTTCTGTCTATCTCATTCTACATTCATATTAGGTGCTGAAGCTGTCTTAGACAATGAACTACAAGTAGATCCAGATGGTAAGTTTTTTTTTGTTATCCATTGTGAAATATTTGGGATATCCTACACCAAGTACTGGAACCTACATGCAGCTTTTTAATTAAAAAAGGCAGAGTTTTTATTATGACCCCATTATCACTGACTTATCAAATACAAACACATGTAGTAACTAAAAGCAGGTATGAATCAATGATTACATGTAGAATCCAAATCACTGTTTGAGCGGCTGCTGTAATCATAATGGTGAAATTTGAGGTTAAATGAGAAGTGGCTCAGCATTGCATACTACATGTTCATGTTTAAAAGCGGATGTTCATTTATCAAAATGTCCACTTCATAGTGTTAGCATACAAACCATAGTTTTGATGATTGCCCTGATGTTTTACAACCAAGGTATACAGTAAACCTTATTATATTTTCATACCTGGAATTTTGTTTTATCTAAAAGCTACATACAAGTATAATGTAATGTGTATTATGTACACTAAAAATGTTACAGTACATTTATACATTAGATTTAGATTTCCCTGACGTCATTAGCAAATTTGTCTATAGTATAATTGTCAAAGTTAATCCATCTCGTGAATAACTTCCCCTCTTGTATTGTTCAGTCCTTACAGCAGAAGATGACGTGGACGACTTATTAAATCAGGATGAGGTGAGTCTAATCGACAAGCTTACAAATATTTGCCTTGGTGCAGAATAGATGCTTAATCACTTTGAAATAGTATACAGAATTGTAATAGTGCAGAAACATTTTTTGCACCACGCATTTCAACATTACGAAGGGATGGTCCACCCAGCAAACACTTATGAATGAAGAGAGAAAGCTCAATCGGGCATTCTTACTGCTTGTTTCATTGAAATTGAACATGAAATATGAAAGTTACTTGCATTTTAAATTTTCTCTTATTACATGTATCACTAAGCATTTCTTGACATCAAGACATCATTCACTCTGACTTTTGTTTATCACCTGTGCAATGCATATAACTGTTTTGTTAAAAGTAAACAAACCTTTTGAGTATATTATGCAATGTTACTTTTATTCCTCGTTTCCTCATGTTTCATTAGGACCTTGATGCTGGAGATATAGGGGAAGAAGAAGAAGCTGTTGTCACAAGAAAAGTAGAGTTAGAAATAGAAGAGGAGGAGGAAGAGGTGGAAAGGGAGGTCAAAGCACCTGAAATCAAGAAGGTTGTCTCACCTACTGCTAAACCAATATCAGATGTCGAGGTAAGAGTAATCAAGCAATAGATTGGAGATACATGCATTTGTTAACTATTAGCCCCCCCCCAGAACCGTGGGGGGGGGGGGCTAAAACAGAGATGCCAATGAATACTAATTTTTCAGTATTCAGTGCTGAACAATGAGAAGAATACTGATGGTTTCATGCAAAATAGTGGTTTCTTAAGTTTCAGTTTAATGTGTTGCCCTATGGTATTTCTTTGAAACTCCTGGTTTCCTCACCAAAATACAGATTTTTAGCCTTAAAATACTGAATATTCTTGTCAGGGTTGGCATCTCTGCTAAAAGGCCTATTAACCTATTCATAGATGTAAAAGTTCTTGTGATATACTTGTATGGTGTGTACATGTACATTCATTTACAACTGTTTCCCCTTTATCGTTCTAAATACAACAGAAAAAGGCTTTACGAGCTCAGAAGTTTGGAGTTGCAGCTTCACTATCAGATGCAGACAAGAAGAAAGCAAGAGCAGAAAGGTAGACTTTAGAAATTGTTTTATTTTATGAAGAATCATAAGAATGTTATGGAAAATTGTTGTTGATATATATATATTTTTTCTTAAGTGAGCAAGTCCACAATTTGTCCATCCATGCTGGTAGGATACTCAGACTCTGCTCTAGGAAGCACCGTGGTGTAGCAGTTCTGACCTCTCGCCTTGAAATCAGTGGGTCATGTGTTGGAATCCCACCATGGCCTAGCTTCCTTGGGCAATTTGCCACTCTCCACCCAGGTGTTAAATGGGTACCCGGTAGGATGCGAAAGCCTATGTAGTATGCCTAGCAATTGAGTCTTGGAACTCTTGTTGGAATGCTCCCCAGAAAGTGGAGAAGGTGCATGTAAGGATCCAATGACCAGGATAATAATATATCTGTGAAGCACTTACAGATGCCGTTCCAATGTGTTAAGCGCTATATATGAATATATACATATATATATATATATATATATATATATATATATATATATATATATATATATATACAAAGAGGGGGAGGAGATCTAGAAATTGGAAGCAAGTTACATGTATATTTATGTATTCTAATGCTTCAGCTTTTTAAATGTAATGATTTCAAAAGTTTTGGCTCTAAATTACACACAAAAGAGAAGAGTCGGCCGGCTCCGACAAATTTCATAGGGTGGGTCAGTCCTGTTCAACCAAACAAATTTTTGGAGGGCCTGCCTGATTACTTCAATCATGTATTGCTTAATATGTAATATATGTAATTGGTTTAATGTCTCTTAATAATGAATAGATTTGGAATGCAAGCACCGGGATCACAAGCCAAGCCAACAGCCACAGTAACACCAACTTCAAAAGGAATATCAATGGTAAGTTATACATGGAGTAATTGATTCAAGTAAAGACCTGTTGTGTTATGCTGCCCTCTTGAGCCAAGTACATGTACATTTATTCAGTGATAACAGTACTCTGCTGTCATTGTTCTTTCTTAATGTGGGTTTTGCAACTTAGATTGTCTCATCTGTGCTCTTGATGGTTACATAGATGTGCTGTGACAGCAACGTTTTGCTTTATTGGAAAACTGCACATTTAATCTCTTGCCTAAACTGTATTACAACTTAATCCTAATCTACACATTAACCTTGACATTTACTTAAATAGAAATACTATCACAAATTTTATCATATTTCCTTGGAGAAATCAAGGAAAGCATAATTTTGCACAAGCAAATGACCAATCACTGTCTTAACATATATTTTAACATTATATTTAGAGATATAAAAAGTCATGCAGCTTTGCAGTGTGGTATGCCATATTTTGCAAAAATGGTTAAAGATAAGATATGTGAGAATTGAAAGTAAAAATGTCTGCTAGCGGCTTGGAAAAAATATATCTCATGGAGGAATGATCACAGAAGATGTTGAGGGTGTGTATCCCCCCCCTATTTTTTTTACAGTTAATGGAATGTGTTAAACCTTTATATATTTGCCAAATTTCTGCTGTCAGTAACTCTGACCAACTTGACACAAGTATTGACTCTCATTAATTTAAGGAAAGTTGTTACCAAACATGCTTCTTTTTTACCTCCTAGTCTGTAAATTCTGATAAACTGAAACAGAGAGCAGAACGCTTTGGAAAATCAGTGTCTCCAACAGCAATGAAGGTAAGGTATTACTGTGATTATTACTTTGTTCTTATTTATTGTTGATTTTTTTTTGGGCATCATTCCACCTGTTTCTGACTGTTTCGGTTGGGAAACAACTAGATTGCCAAAAAAAGAAGCAAATAAAAATGTAAACAGAATGTTAGAAAGATTTACCTTAAATTCATAAACAAAATATGGGTTTTAGATTAACATGCACGATTTTTCCATTTTCTTGCTTGAATTTTTCGGGCTGAAATGTTGTCTTCTATATGGGCACTGCCGTATTTGTTACAACTACCTTTCTTCATCCTAGGTGCTCGCTCTGAGCTGAGATGGCACTAAAGTACCCTTTCGGTTTGAGGAGTTAAGTACTGGCAGCAAGTGGTTATCAAGTATATGATAACATCCACGCAAAAAGCAATAGCTTTGTAACTTTATATATATGTATCATTCCTCAATTACTTTGAAAGAGGTTCTTCAAATTGCTTTCAAAAATTTTGGTTATCTTAGATTGATTGTTTTTGTGCCGATATCAATTGAAACTATTATTATGTTGCCTATGAGCTCCACCAGTTCAATTGCATGGATTTTTTTAAAGCTAGATGAACGCATGTTTGTATCTCCCGCAGTCAGAGGAAGCAGAGAGGATACGGAAAAGAAAAGAAAGATTTGGAGCGGTGACCATCTCGGCACCAGGTTCAAAAGCAAAGATCAGTGCTGTTGGGAGTGATGATGTAGAGGTATGGAAGATTGTTTGAATTTGATTAATGAAATTTATATGATTCATGAGAGACTAATGGCAGTTCTGACCAACCAGTTATTAAACCACATTTACTTCTGAGAGAAGGATTTCAGTCAGTCTTAGACCAAAATAGACACTTTTGTTAAAGAAATACAAAGTTTGAAATTCTGTTTCTATTTGATGAAGCCAGTGATCCCTTGTACTCAATGACCTTTTTTTGCTGAAGTCTGGTTTAACTTTGACCTGTTTTCTGAAGTCTAGGTTTGAAGCCTGTGTATAGTTTTGGTAAATCCACCAAAATGCACCTATCACTATTCCAATTCATTGCTAGCTAATATGAATGGATATGCCCAATAACAGTTATGATGTGGAGGATATGAAATGAAAATGTGTTTTACAGGATAAATTTTGCGATTTTACATGGAAATTTAACTTGATCGGGTCACCCGATCAAATTAAAATATCTGTGTGTTTTTGTCTTTCAATTAAATCCTATTCCAAATCATGGAATGGGCTGAAACTTTAAAGATATGTTCTTTGTCTGTAACTTTTGGATATCTAATCACTAAATTTATAAGATAAGTGCTTGAATGCCCATTTTTAAATTTAAAACAAGCATCGCCGAGAGGGCGCTATATATCCAAGATTTGAATATTTGAAATTTTCTCAGAGAAGTGCAGTTGGAAAAATATCTAACGGTCTCTACGCTTCAGTAAGACTGTCATATTAGATGATATTCGATTATCAATCACATTATTGACCCTTTACCAAAGCTATACACAGGCTTTAACTTACATGTAGACCCTGACCTTTTTTTGTGTTAAAATTATGGGATGCCAACAATTTCAACATTGCATAAAAAATGCATGATATGTTTCCAATATTTATTTGGCTCTTTTATCTTGTTTTAACTCTATATAGCCCAAGCTATTTTGAAATTGCTTAGCGTCAGAGGAGGGGTGGGGGGGGGGGGGTTGCCCCTCCTCTCAAATCTTGACAAATTACAACAAAATTGCCTTCAGTGACAATGATTTATTCTGAAATGATAATTTAGCTCCCAGAGGGTTAAACTCTTTTTAGTAATCACTTGTGAATGAATGGCAATACAATAGAAAAAACAAAGAAGATTAATCATTGGCATCTTTCTATTTAAATTATGAGTACATGACATCATCTACAATTTGTTAAGGATTAAACCTACAGTTTGTAATCATTTATACCGAAAGACACTAATGACTAGAATAATATGTGAACAAAATGATGGGAGAAAATGTATTTGTTAAGTTGAAGCAATGATTATAATGAGTTGACAGCAGTTTAGAGGCCTTTCATAACCTCTTAAGAGACTGGTACAATAGAATCGGGGAAAGCTAAAGTAACTATCATGAGGGTTTGCAGTGACAAAGGCTCTGCTCTACTATGTATTTTTCCATCGACTAGTTGATATTCAATTAAATATGAACTGACAAAACAAAAAAAAAAGTTTCATTCTTATTGTCCCATTGTTTTTAATTACATGTTAAGTGACACAAGACATGTTTTCATCAATTAATGATTGACATAGTAATGCAAAGCTGCCAAGTAGTAATGATTTTCAGTATGTAGTACTGAAAAATGAGAAGGATACTGATAGTTTCATGTAAAATACTGATTTCTTATAAAGTTTCATCTTAATATGTGGTCCTATGGTATTCTTTGAAAATACTGATTTCCTCACCGTAATACTGCTTTTCAGCTTTTAAAATACTGAAATGTTCTTTTTTTCTGGTTGGCAGCTCTTGTAATGATTTGTTTGTATACATGAGTGCTGTGACACATTACATGAATACATCAATATACACATTTAGAATATAAGAGAAAGACAGATATATAGGATACATAGTCATAGAGTCATGCCAAATGTGATTGTTTTCAAAGTATTAATACTTTTCTTTTCGAAAAAAAAGTTCCATAAGGTTGGATACTAAAATTGTTTTTGTTCAATTGTTCAATTACAAATTAATGTGAAATGCAGTTTGTCCACTAGATTTACCTTTTAATTCCTCATAATAGAATTTCTGTTAGCAAGATTTGCATTTTTGCATGAAGTGCAGCTGGATGCTTGGATGCTAAATTAATTTGTATAAGAGGTTAATTTCCTACCACCTTAGCAGCAAGACTGTGTGTAGAGCTGAAGCAGCTTGTTAAAGAGGGGAACATATTCATGTTATTCTTTTCATTTTAGAGCTAAAACAGGCCATGATATATATTTTTTTTTTCAGACAGATCACTGTTGATTCTGAATATGTTTGCAGATATTCTCGGTTTTGTTGTTTACTTTTTGTCCATGCCGTAATGTTATTTTTCTTGGTCCTTCTTTTTATTTACCCTCCAGGCCAAGAAGCGGAAGAGAGCAGAGAGGTTTGGGATGGCATAACAGAACTGCATCAAGTATTCAGCATTCTTTGTTACCATGTTCCTTTCAACGTGTCCTATCGTTTGTACAGCATCGTGTAGATCTTTCTTCCACCTCCTTCGTCCCTTGGCGAAACCAACATACCTATTCAGAACTAACAGATCTTCCGGCTCGGGTCATAATGGTCTGTAGTTGGTCTCACGTCAATCCTGCCATTGCAATTAAGGTATTTATGTGGAATTCTACATGAAAACTTCTGGACCACGCTGATAGTGTTGCGGTTGAAAAGGGCATTGGTGTTCTTGAAACCCATTACGATATGAGTTCCTCAAAAGCAGAGTGCAGCTGAAATTTAAGGTGATAATACCTGTGTTGACACGCTGACTTAATGCAAGGTGCGAATGGTCATTAGGAGCCATGAGAATCTGAAATGTTTCATCTGTACATACAATTAGCTAATCTGCCTATTTCACGTTTTGATGAAACGATTGCCCTTGATGAATTATTTTTTTGTAGACATCTCTCAAAAGATGCCACCCCCCCATAAAACTGTGGTTTAACTATGGAAAGCCAATTGTAACTCTAACACTAGGGGTTCCATTTATCAAGTTAGTAGACATTCAAATCATTCATAGTTGTCAGGTGATAATAAGTATAAATGTTTCTTCACCATTAAAACATGAGGAAAGAGCACTGTTAACATTTGAAACATGCAATGTAAACAAAATGGTGATGTATTCAGCACCCCATAATTTCTTCACAGAGTGATGTGTTTCATGAAATGCTTTCCAGGGGGATGTTTCACAAAGACTTAAGTATGACTTATATCACACTTAAGTGCTGACGCGTATCTGAAATGCAACGCCCAATCTAATTGATCAATACGCAGTAGTGCGCGCCCTCTTTGCATGATCTGACCTATGCTGTCTTGCCTTTTAAAATGCACACAACTAGGCATTAAGTGCGACTCTAAGTCATACTTACATCTTTGTGAAACACCCCCCAGAATACAGGCCATGGTATTCTTATATTAGTGCAGTCCAGTTGACGGATAGGTACAGGAGTGCCATGTTACAGACACCTCCGTGGCCCGAAAGACAAAGCTTAGCAATATCAATCGTAGGACGTTTTCCACGATTGATTGCATCGATTACAATGTACAATCAATCATAAAAATCTACTGTACAATTAATCACTTACCTTTGTGTTACTGGACCCTGATGATTTCAGTCAATCATTACTTACACTTTGAAATGCACAGTAATCAAATAGTTCTTGTATTTATTAGGCACATTTAACATCAAGTTACATACATGTACATCACACATTTTACAAAACAGAAGAAATGCACTAGTGTCCTGTCAGTTACATTCACACAAAGTGTTTGTTTGTTTTTTTACTTTCTAACCATCCAATAGGATTTGGTAGAGTCATTGTGTATAAATAGTAACTGAATGTTTAATGTGCTTGATAAGCTTGGAAAGAACTGTTTGAATACTGTGCTTTTTACAGTATGATGGCTCAAATGACATACCCACAAGCTGGCATTGCCTAGCTCTAAACATTTGCTTTGGGGGAATATTATTATATTATTTCCATTCTAGTTCCTTTACTTCAAAAGATAGTGTTTATTTCAGTGTTGTTGTTTTCCTGGAGGAACACTCATCCAATTTGGATAATTGACTTGTAATAGAACACCTGTTGTGGGAATTAGATTCTTTTTAGATTTCATTGTAACGCAGAAGATTTGAAAAAGAAGCAGGGCTTATTTATGCCCTTTTCCTTCGTGGCTGGTGCTGTATCAGGTTCTGATTACATTTTACCCTTTGTAAATTACCTAGTATGATGCTTGCATGGGAGCTCTATTCTCTCAAATGATAGAATTTAGTGTGTATTTGGTCATCTTGATAAGAGGCCCGTTTCATAAAGAGTTGCAGCTATTGTAACTTTGCCATTAAGGTTAATACAAGGGGGCAGATCCAGGGGGGGACATTTGACAAGTAAAACAAAAAAAAGGTCTTCACTATCAAAAGGGGGCACACTTCTGTTTTAACAATATTTTTACATTACAAATTTAATTGTGCCTCTCAAAGGGGGGGGGGGTGCACGGGCCGGATTTGCCCCCCCCCCCTGGATCTGCCAGTGGTAAATACCATGGTTACAGGGCTCAGCAGCCAATCACAATCAAGGTTGCGATGGATGTTAATAGTAATGGCAAATTGAAAATTATTTGCAGGTCTTTCTGAAACTGCCCCAAGAACTCCATGTAGAGAAAAGTAGTAAACATCAGCTTAAGCTATGGTGATAATACTGCACTTGTGAGATATTATTTCTAGATAGACTGCACTATATACACGCCTTTTATAATTCTTATCATTATTTCAGTAACATTTTCCATTTCTCTTTTTGTCTCTGACCCATAATTCTCACCATTTTTTATTGAGGTTTTATCACAAATTGGAGGATGCAACGTCATTGTCAGTCATCAGATTAAGCAAGAACTAAAATGTTTGTTCAAGTAGAAGCAGCAATTTTTTTAGTGCTATCAGTTCCAGTTTGTATTTGTGAATATTTGTGTAAATTCAGACGAAAAAAACATGTATTAGGCAAGTTCCATCCTTTTATCAACTTGATTATGAGGAAAAACTAAGCCAGAAAATTTGAGAAAAAAAGAATAAGAGGAATAAGAGTTGATATGGATTTTCCTTATTTTGTTATATCACATGCAAGCAGATTCATTAAATTTCATCACAGTATATACTGTACATGTAATAATGAAATTCCAGAAAGTGCCATTTTCTGAGAAAATTAAAATTGAACTTTAATGTGCATTCATGACATAATTATCACGCACACTATTATGTGCGGAGATGCTTTGCAAAAATATACATATTCAATCATTACGAACCATAAAAATTCAATTTATATTGCATGGCATATCGGGGAAGATGCAAGCAATTTATGCCACCAGTCAGAAATTTCAATATTTGTCATTCTGTTACTCTTTGATATCAAAATCAATATTTTGACTTATAAGCATGAGAAATTTTTTAATCCATAAATGTTCTTTTTTCTTTTCTATTTTTTAAATTTCATGTTATAACACAAAAACACCTCTTCCTCTTCTGCACATGTGCTTAAGTGGTGTATGTTTGTTTGCTTTCTTATTTTGTTTTTCTTTAAGATTATATTGCTTATGAGTCATAACACAGTAGTAGTTGGTAATGTCTTCTGTTTTATACGCAAGGTCTTTGTTCAGCTATACACATTCTGTTAATCATGCAGTTTATAATGCAAAGAGATCTCTCCTTGGCATAATGTGATCATTGGAATTTGTGTTTGCATAGATTTTAGGTTTCAATTGACATGTCTATCTCGCCCCCGCAAAAGGTGTTCACATTTCTTTTTTGAAAGTAGTGTCACATAGTGGTCTGGAAATATCCTTTTTTATTATTTATACATTCCCCAGATGAAACATTAAAAAAAAACAGCATTGAAGTGCAAGTAGACTTTATCTGTAAAAAGTTAGATATTAAAAATTGCACACGTGCTCCTTCTTGTAAATACGTTTTTCACATATTCTACTTTGTATTTATGTTTAGAATGTGACCCACTTCACCCTTGGCATTGGTGTGATGTACAAACCAATTGTAAATTCTGGCAATTTTGAACCATTTTTAGGTACGTTTGTTATTGCAAAGAGTCGCATAAACTTGGTAGAGTATGTTTAAGATGTTATTCTAAGGGAAGAGTGATCAAGTAAAGCAATAATTGACTTTTAAAAACCAATGTATTTTTATTGATGTCTCCTTTTTTATTTAAAGCAAACTACTAATATAGCGGGCGGCAGCCAAAATTCCAATTGCCTCCCCATCTCCAGACTCTGAAGCCAAATATGAATATGTATTTGAAAATATTAGAATGGCTTCTTGATGAAAACTAAAAAAAATAGAAATGAGTATGACAGGAGGTTGAAATAGGTTATGGATGATGATGGTGAAGATGATGATGATGATGATGATAATGCTTGTGGTGGTGGTGATGATAGTGATGGTATTGGTGATGGCAGTAGTAATTATTTATGATGGTGATGGTATTGGTGGTGATGATGCTGGTATTGGAGATGATGATAGAATGGTGATGATGATGGTGATGATAATGGCAATGATGGTATTGGTGATGATTATGATGATGGTGGTGATTATGGTGATGATGGTGATGGTATTGATGGTGATGATAGGGACGATGATATTGCTGATAGTGAAGATGATAATGATGATGGTATTGGTGATGCTGATGATGGTGATGGTGATGGTGGTGATGATGATGATAGTGATGTAGAGATTTGAGAAATGAGCATAGTATAAACGGTCTAACAATTTGATGCAAATAATGTAATTTCGTAGAATGCATAACTCTAGAGAGAACTTTGATCCTTCTCTCAGCATGGCGACTTGCTGAATTTATTTACGCTATGCAGGTTGCTTCAATGGCATCATTGCGGAACAAAAGCTTGGATATTGTTTCGTAGATTAAGAAAAATGTATATATAGATCTACTTTAAACCTGGATGGCAAGATTTTACCATATTCGCATTTTCCACATGAAAAAAAACGTACTATAACTTCTCTGAAATACGAAACTCCCTTAATTAAAGTCTCAAAAGTCAGATGAAGATGTTGCTATAGATATGCGAAAATCGTGTTATCATGGCAAGACCATTTTATGACCAGTTTTTCATTGCGCACATCAAATAAAGCACTTCAGAGTGAGCGAGACTGGCGGGAATGCTAACCCACTTTGACTGTTTATTCAGGAGTTTCAACATGACGTTTTAAAACACACGGAAATGACGCTTGACAACGGCATTCAAACCTCTTCACACTCTCGTAAAAGGATTCACTAATTACTTATCAAATTCAGAATGCTTGGTGTTTGATAGAAAACATTTCTCATAAGATGAGAAAAGGAATTTAGGTAAGAAATAAATTAGGGAATCCCCCATCTAATAACCCACATCGTCACACATTTCAGGTACCGCGGGGTCAATAATAATAATAATGTAGGTTTATTTACCCAGGGTAGCCACTTTAGTTTCGAAAACTGTTCTACCAGCGGGCCCTGCTATTATTACCCCGGCTTTAGCTAAGCTGCCTAGGCGCTCAAGCATTCAAGGAATTTTCTTCATAACGGGTACCCATTCACCTCACCTGGGTTGAGTGCAGCACAATGTGGATGAGTTTCTTGCTGAAGGAAATTACGCCATGGCTGGGATTCGAACCCACGACCCTCTGATTCAAAGTCAGAAGACTTATCCACTGGGCCACAACGCTCCACAATAATGATTATAATCATTGTAATCAAAGATTGTTAGATGAGGATTGACGAGTTCCAATGGGGATCGAAAGACCTATATAACTTGAAACTAAATCCATTAAAAAATAGTAATATAGGCCTTCTCAGAAGTCAGGAAAACAACTAGGAAATTCATTTGGATATTTGAAATCGTAATATATTATAAGGTCTTTGTTTAAAATGTTACTTTTTGTATGCGCGTATATACCTTTCAACGCATGTTAACAGTTTAGTATTTGATGAAGGGAGTTCTTGAGACACATTTCATAAAGAGATACAACTACTGTAACTCTGTCATTATGGCAACTTTCATGGTAACAATGCTCAGCAGCCAATCAAAATCAAAGTTCACATGGAATCTAAAATACTGGCAAATTTACAATGATTGCAAGGTTTTATGAAATGCGCTACATGTTTACATAGTCGTTGGCTCAATGTTGATTTAGGAATCGGAATAAGGAAATTCCCATTCTTGAAAAGAGCTGTTAGTGAATTATCTAAGACATCATGTATACCTTTTGGCTTAGACAGATGAATTAGCTTGATAATTAATACCTTTGGTGACGATTAGTGTATTGAAACTACAGTAACATAGTTGTTGACTATTTTGAATCACTGCTTGTTAAGATAGTCTCGTATAGTAATGGCTATTAAAATAAGGTGACTATACTTCCATATCGTTCCGCGTCCCTTGGCATATAGGCCTATTAGGCCGTACTATATGAAATTTGAAAAGGGAGAATGATGGACATTCGTAGATGTATGTAACTAGGTCTAAATGGTGGGATTGTATTTTCGGCAAAAAATCATATAAAAATTTGAATCCACAGTACAAAGGAAATGATAAAATCTGCAATTAACATATTTTTTATTGAGATATATTCATATTTTCAGCTCTATACAGCAAAAAAATTTAGGTAGCCAATCAGATAATACAACAATAAGGGCGATTCCATGCTAGAAAAATCAGCCATTATCACAACATTGTTCAACCTGCTGTCCAAACGAACGAAGAACTTTAATTTGCTTTGTGGTAATATTAAAGTACTACTGGGGAGACATACAAAACTCTGACAACCAACAAAAATATATTGTCCATAGGTGAATCCCGGAGGTAAATCAAAGCTTAAAATGTTGCGTGTTGTACGGGACATTTCTGCGTCCCATACGACACACAACATTTTCACCTATAATTTACCCATAATCTTTTTTTGTGTGTGTTGGTTATTAGTTTTTTCACATGACTACCCACTATAGCTTTATCATCGACAAAAAATAATATTTCATTGCTCAAGCATTTGGCTAGGAAATTAGACATTGTTGTCAAAATGTCCCGTATGACACGTATGGAATCGCCCATAAACATGATGAACTAAGCTTTAATGAAATAAGAAACTGCACTCAACTTTTTGTAATGTTACAAGGAAAATATCATGTTACTAAATGAAGTACACACTCCCAAGGTGAACAAATGAACATGCAGCAAAAATGTTAAAACTGTATATATGTTTCACTAATTGGTTACGATTCAGAAACCTAGATCCATCTTGTGCCTGACATAGCCGAAAGATGTCAAAGACGTATATAAAAAAATACAACACGGTAATTCTAATTCTGCAAAAACACTGTGCTCATTATACTATACATGCCTTCCTTTTACCCTTTTGTGCATGAAGAATATATCAGTCTGATATTCCATTGAATTTATACAATTATATTCATGGATTGGTATTCGAACATGGAAATATGGAAATGGGATAACCAGGAAATTAATCCACCGGCACAGTACACAAATAGCACACTTTCTTTTCTTGTCCGCCCTTGCTTTAATGTTTTTTTAATGATATATTTGTATTGATTTTGTATTTATGGTTTTTTTCATTTGTAATACGAAAAAAATGGATACTGGCGAATAGATGGGGGTAAAAGAACTATAGCAAAATCTATCAAAATATTAGATTTCTATTAAGAAAACAGATTTTTTAAAATGCTTGATCGCTTTGTTCACCCGCGACATCGACTTCGGAAATTTTGCCACATTCGCCATGTTGTCCCCCTAAAAATGTTTGGCTCACTACTCGACTGATGCCAAATCAATCATTTGAAATATGATCTAATCTAGGGGAGAGGTTCCCCCCCCTCCGCTTACAAAATACTGGTAGGCATAAATTATGAATTAGATTTCGATCTCACTGTGGTCTATATCGTTTACACTACAAGGTCAAAATTTGTAATGTTATTGCATATGATACCCGGATTAGAACACCCTAGTATGAAACGAAAACCAATGTCTGAATGATCTGGGGCATCTTTTAAAATTTGAAAGTCAAATGAACGAAGAAGTGGGTTTAGGGTGAAACTGTTAATTTTGAATTTTGTGCCCCTGATATTTAGCCAATAGTCCCATATGTTTTTTAACGTCGTTGCATACTATGGTTTTAACTGTAAATAATATATTCATTACTTTATATGGATTTCTAACCCACTTTGGTCAATATCGTTTTCATTACAAGGTCAAACGTTGCAATTTGATTGCAATGACCAGAACACCCAATGAAAAAAACCTCTGAATGATTCAGGTCGTGTTGAATAAAAAATGAAATTCAAATGAAAGAAGAAATGAGGTAAACTGCTAAATGAGTGAAACTGTTAATTTTTGAATTTTGTGTCCCTGATATTTAGCCGATATTATATAACATGATTAACCTACAATACGCTGCCCATGCACAATCCAAATTGGGCAACTTGAACTGATCCGTATTTGTCAGCAGCGAGTGTGTGATGGATAACTTGAACTACTCCCTCGTTCCCCGCTTGCGATATTATCACCCATAGGCGGCGAAAGCGGGGGGGGGGGGCGTGCCCCCCCTGAATTTGAGTTGGGGGACGATCCCCCCTAAATTTTTCGTTGATAACCTTTTTTTTGTTGCTTGTCAAGAAAGTTTGGTCGTCCCTCCTGATCTTTTTGGCTTCCGCCGCCAATGTTATAATGCTCATTTACTATCGAGTCCCTTCTCGCTTGAGAGTTTGATTAAATATGGATCACTCATCTAAAATGAATTAAAAAAAACCCGAACTGCTTTTTAATCGTATATGGCTATCTTGTGTATGACACATGGGAATATACAAATTCTCACGAGGAAATTAACAATTCAGCTATTATCGAATGACCGTCTAATGATCATAGATTTTAAAAATTCATAAATGAAGGAGGGGCCATTAACTGCCTTGGGTAAATCAAGATAGGTTGACAGTTCTCGGCTTCTTTGATTTTTATGCTCTCTTTTAGATTAACTGTAGTTGGGTTTTAGGCTCGTTTTCTCTCCATTTTATAATGACAATGGATAATATTGATGACCTATTATCAAATAAATTACATGTAAATGATTATACACAACTCATTTTATCTGGCCAAGATGGGTAATTAAAAACAGTTGGTAGAGATATTTTTTTCTCACATTGGCTTTACATTCCCTTGAATATTCGTTGAGTATTATTCGTTTGAGTAATTCGTTTGAAACGTATCGTAACCATGGAAAGTATGGCTACGTTTCTATAAATATGACCGATTCGGGTAAAACATCGGGCTTAATAAGCAGTTCGCATGTAATGAGCTCCTTAGCTCTCAAAAATAACTAGATATGTTTTGCATATTTCAGGTAAAACAAATATAAAGGGGAAATATTACCTGTATCCAACATATTAGCAAATTGGGTCAACTTGCAGCATTTGCATTTTAAAGGTGACGAAATTGTATTCTTTCATACAGGTCTACTACACTGTTTGGGAACTAGAAGATGATATGGGAAAATGTTTTCTTCATGTCATTATCAACAGCTCAAAGATACGCGTCTAATGTACTGTGACTGATTTGCACATCTAACCATAATAGCTCTATGATCTAACCAAGTTTACTGTATACAGAATACATTCGCTACTTGTGGTTATATAGTAGTCTATACATTTGAGAAATATGCCCATTAATGGACATGACCATTCAATTCTTGATGGGAATCAGTTCTTTCAGCTGTCAGTGTCATTATGCTGTCGCACGATTTCACAACACACGAACCATCTTTATGATTCGTGGGACATCCAACATCGTTACCATTAGTAACATTAAAAGTTGCACCAATTATTGAGATGCCATTGGCGGTCGAACCGCGGGAGACCATAGGGTAACTAGCTGATACGCGGTTGTTTTCGTGATCATTTTCGTCTATTCTCTGGATACAAACTCGGTTCACACATCTGAACTTTGCTTTCGTGAGGAGCTCCCGAAATGCTTGTCGAAAATCTTTTGTCCTGATGCTGTAGATGAATGGATCGAAACAGCTATTTAAGAGCGCCAGAAGACCTAGCCAGCCGCGGACTTCAGGCGAAACCTTACAATTCCCTCCGCCCAAAACACCTAGCAAGAGGGATATTGTCAATGGCAACCAGCAGACGACAAATGATAAAACAATCATTCCGATAGTGAACGCGACTCGAGTTTCATAACTGAGTTTAGATGTCAAGGTTCCAGACGATGTAGACAACATGCTTCCAGTGTCTGAGAGTTTCTTGCGAAGTATTCCTTGCTGCGGGATTGACACAGTGGTATGCACATTCGACGTCTCGGTAATCGATGGTGGTAGTGCTGGTGCCCTTGAAGGAGCAGCGACTCGAGCTCTGGAATCGATACTCTTTGCATGGCTCCTGGCGATAGAAAATATCTGGATGTAGAGTGCAATTATGGTGACTATCGGGATAGATAAGATTAATACTGTATACATTATCATGTAACCTCTTTTGACAACTCTGTACCACTGACAATATCCGGTGTTGCTGTGGGGTATGTATGTCTCCTTGTTATGCCAGACAAATGGCAAACAACCAATGATGAAGGAGAATATCCACACGCTGATTATAATGATCCTGGAACGCTTTTTGGTCATGATCGCGGTATACCGTAGAGGATTCCTCAAAGCGATATATCGATCTATTGAAACAGCGAGAAGGTTCAAAACGGCGGATGCTAGCACCGTCAACAGAACACAAAATGGCAAGATGCAAATATACAACGAATGTAGGAAAATATCTGGGATGTATTTCGCGAGCAACCCGATAGGCATCCCAAACCCACAGCACAGATCGCTGATCGCTAGACTGATGATGTACATACTCGTGGTCGTGCGAAGCTGACGATGTCGTCGTATCGTCATCAAGACGATGATATTCGTCACAATCACCAAAACTTCAATGATTGTCAGAAGGGAAATTGCGATCTTGAATTGAATTCCTTCTAAGTGACCGAAACCGATTCCCAGGTCTACGACGACGGGCTGTCCTAGAGGAATATGCGGGAAAGTGAATGTTTCGTCAACTGTCGATCCTTCTTCGGTGATAGCTGACATGGTGGGGAAACCTGTTGTAATGCCGGTGGTATTATCATGGTTAACTTCTCCCACGGATGCCACCTGTGTACTGAGTATCACGTCTGAGGCTAATGGTTGATTAGCAATGGGCATGGTTGACCTTATCGTACAACGACCTTGATATAATCAGATCATCATTAATTGACTTTTGAAGGAAATCAAACAACACGATTATTTAAACAAGGTCTTTAGCAATTAATCTTCCGCACGTGTGTTCGACAAAATTATCCTACTAAAACTCGGTCATATGCGGTTAATAGACAATTCTGTAACCCGTAAAGATCAGACGATTTGAACAATCCCACTGCTCGCTGCAAAGAACGTCGAAAATTAAATCCTGTCCAATTAAAACATATGACGTTGCTCTGTATTCGTAGTTTCACAAGTGAGTGATTGTCCTTGCTCACCAAGAATAAATTAAGAATGAAACACAGAGAATATCCAAGTATATATTTCCTAATTCCCTCGGACTAGTCAATATCACATTGCTATCACTCTTTGAAAACTCAAGCACCTGTTCATACTTGAGCGCATATAGATTGACTTTGTTTTTAGTTGTTTCTCCCTTAGTATCCCCTTTCCGGTCTTTTCTTGGTAATTGACTCGTACCTGGGAAGAAATTACCTTGGCATACAGTACAAGTCATATTTCAAACCATATAGGATATCCCACTTAATCGAATTCCGTTGATAACTTGAATTTCAGTCCAGTATTAACTGCAAATGAGAGACAGAAACGTAGGGTGTACTAATTCATGTATTCAAATAACAGTAGTTAAGAATAGTTTATAATTCGCTCATCATCACATTTTCTTCAAATCGGTGTCATTGGTTTGACATGGTATCCGGTCCATCTATCAACCGTCTATGAATCACACCCGATGGGCCCATTTTCTTGGTTAATTTGAATATCTGGTCCTATAAATCTCCCAGTATCAGTTCAGTCTTATACGTTATCGGCAGTTTATCCTCGTGAATGAAGTTTAGATCACTCTTGAAGAAAGATATATTGCCATATAAGTTTCGACAAGAGTCATCGTAATGCAACGACCAATGCAGTATTCATTTATCGCTACCCGATGATAATATAGACTATATAAAGGAGCAAATAGTCAAATTGGTGTCCTCTTCGTTATAGCTTCGTTCCCTTCTGCGTTCTAGATAGAATATATATAACTTAATCGATTACACTGATGACAAAGTTATATCCACGACAGGCAAGGTAATATTCCATTTCGTGACTATCAAACAAATCGCAATCGTCGATATACTTCAACCAATTGGTACATAATGGGCATCATTAGTCATGTTAGTAGATATCTATCCCACACCAATGATAAACAGCTCAGCGCGCTTCTAGATGTTTTGATAACGGCGTCCAATATGATCGCTCGTCGTTCCCCAAAACACTTCCGCGTGAGAATTGGAGCGTTTTCCTTGGTTGTTGATCAATGTTTGATAATCAGTTCGTCACAGATGCAGATCGAAGACTGCATTGGATTTCATCGTTAGAAATAGCCTGGCATAAATGTATTCCATCCAAAGCACGTATGGCCGAGAATAGCTAAGTGGTAACATAGCCCTCCGAGAAACGATCATATTACCGCGATTACCATATGTCATTGTGAGAGAATGTCTCTGTTTTTGAGAAAGAAGGCAAACAGCCTGCAATATTCAGCATGAAAACAAAGTCAAGGACAGTCAAACCACAAGAGCATCTCAAGATTTTTTTCCAAGTCCTATTTCTTAAGGATTATGTCCCATAGGGCATGAATTTTCGATTTTCGAAAATTAATATATATATAAACAAGTAGTTCTTCTTTTCCTGGCCATTCCGATGAACTCGCCTACTTCATTATTTATCTATTTGCAATGTGTTCTAAACGGTTTGTACGAGTATTTGGGATGGTACCGCCTTTTAAAAAAATAAATCAATATTTCGCTCTTGAGGTGTGGACGATTCTATGCTCTACTCAATGAACGTGAACGAAATATCAATTATGCTTTTTGTGACGTCACAAGCAAGCAGTATCCTTTAAAAAATATAAAGGTATAAACATTCCACATATCGTCACTTGTTCAAGTAGTGTAAATTGATTCTACATAATTATGCGACCAAATTATTTAATATATTAGTTATTATTATTGAGTAGCCTACACATCTGTCTTGTTTCAAAAAAAATATATCACTCGAAGTTGGTGCAACTTCGGTCTATCGATCAATCAGCTAGGTAATACACAAAATAGATGTCTTTCCTCAAAAAAGAATTAATTTAATTCTCACTTCCAGAGGGGGGGGGGTGTATAGTACTAGTAGCGCAATTTAATAGAGGGGTACACCCCCCCCCCGTTTACCCCTTTCCGGATATACGCATCTATTGGGTATTCCACTTAATATTGATCATTTTATTATGTACCCGTTCATAAACATGACATGTTGTGGACATCATTTTTATTTACTCACTGCGATAGGGCCTCCGATATAAAACTGACACCATGGGAGCGTTTCATGAAGGGAGTTTGTCCGACAAGTTCTGTTTTATCCGACAATTACCATAGTAACAGTACCTCTCAGCCAATCAGAATCAAGGAAAGATGTCAGATCTGACAACTTGTCGGACAAAAATGTTGATGAAACGCTCCCCAGATCAACAGTGTTCATAAAAGCATCCAAAACAAGATTACATGGGCCTTAATTCACATGGTTCATGTCGAAGATCCCTCGATTGTCATTAGTTTGTCTGAATGCCCTTCGACGTTGACAGTTTAACCTCGCTTGTTACTGTTAGATGTTTGCAAAGTTCAAATAATAGTCATCGGACCCACCTCTGATTTTCAGTTAGTTCTTTAATGCTACGTCATAATTCGGATTTAAATGGAGGTCGATGCCGAAAAAATACTAGCAAGTCTAGGCCGGGGAGGAGGCATAGTTCAGGGGTTTCCGCCCCGATATAATTATTCAAATAGTGAGGGGAAAAATGACAAATTAAAAAAAATAGAAACAAAATGGAAGAATTGAGAATAGAAAAAGAAAAAGAAATAATAAGATCAAAACGAGAGGTCTGTGTCCCTTGAATAATCATATAATACCAATGTACTTTGATTGAGAAATATGAACGCTAGGCATTCCAACCCCCCCCCCCCCCCCCTCTATTACAGACGCAATTTCTTGAAGACGCCACTGAAAAGGCCTTATAAGCTCAATGCCTGCGTAAATTTATATATGAAAAAGGAAAAGGGAAACTCTAATGTTTCTTTAAAGTATCATATATTTCCCCTTTAAATTAATCTTTGCATGTCGCTCGAAACTTCAATACCATGCAGCGCCATGCCGTGGGATGGCCCTCTCATGACCTGAATGGATTGTCGAGTGCTGGTACTCCATTTTTCTAATGAAAACAAAATGATTTCGAGACTCTCATGCTCTTATGAATAATTCATAAAAGAACCGGATAGGATGGAAACCGCGGCCTGTCTGCAGGGTGCGAGTGTTTCTTGTCGATGTTGGCGTATCCGGGCGGCAAACAGGCAGGGGCAAAGTCTGCCCGCTCTAATAACCAGCGTAACCTTTTAAATACCATGCCCCCACGCTTTTTATTCAGTGAAAAAAAGAGACGGAAGAAAGAAGGAAAATGGTAAGAATATGGAAGAAAGGAGTGTATGGATTATCCGTTATTCAATAGAAAAATGTGATGTCATTTTGATGTCATCTTCCCCTGATATGAGACACCATAGAGTCACCCTTTCATCATGACAACTGGTGATAGAGGGATTGGTTAATAAGCATACCGCTTCACACTGGCGCATCCAGGCAGGGGCATATCTGGTCCATGCCCCCCCCCCCTTCCAAAAAAGAGACACAAAATATATTTTTAGGGGAATATGTCGTGCATATACGGAAGTTAAAACATTTTTCTTTTTTGCTTGCCAATTTTTCTGTACAAAATGCCCCCCCCCGCCCATTGGAAAATCCTGGATCTGCACCTACGGGTTGACCATATCAGAACCTTGGAGGATTTTCTATCAAAATCCGCAAAAAGCAAATAAACCCCCTTTAATGGCTCTTTCTTTCGAGGAAACAGTTACGACATCACACGTACTCGAGAAAAACTACAATTCCACAGTTGATGCCATATACACTTGAGATTTCTTTTATTAATTTCCTCGTAATTCCATTGACGTTATTTTTTGGTTTTATTTGTCTTCTTTGTTCATCTGAGCATTTAAATTCATTGTTTTGACCTGATTTTAACGGCGTTGCCTGTTTATCTGCTTTTTTAACCTTTCATAAGGCGTTTATTCAGAGTATTTACATAATTTACTTGCAGTAGCTTGCTCAGATCACGAAATATTTTCATACTTTGAAGTTGGCAGGTGTCTTGTTCTAACAATGACTCTTAATGCAGCTACCTATCAGTCATTATGGGTTACACACTAAGAAATAGGGGTGCAAGAAAGGTGCAACTTATAGCGGGAAAAGGTGCAGAACGGGTATTCAACCATAGGGTATCGCGGACCTAAACATTTCCCATAGACTCACCTGTTAAAGTGGCACTTTAAAAAACATCATTAGAATAAGGATGAAATTCGAGCGTTGAATGTTTACTACCAGTGGATAGAACATA
This sequence comes from Lytechinus variegatus, assembly GCF_018143015.1. Classification (NCBI taxonomy): domain Eukaryota; kingdom Metazoa; phylum Echinodermata; class Echinoidea; order Temnopleuroida; family Toxopneustidae; genus Lytechinus; species Lytechinus variegatus. The sequence goes on along the minus strand of NC_054752.1, from coordinate 26,364,902 downwards.
ATATGTCTGACATTCCACATCTGACGAGAAAAATGGTACCTCGACCGGCTCATTTTAAAAGATAAATCGGCATTTATGAAGGCTACACCTGACAGGATCATAAATATTCATATCTGAATGGTACGCGCCTTAAAACCCAACATAACAACAACAACAATAAATTCATCACTTGAGACAGTAACATATGGCCCTACTTCTTCCGCCAGTAAAAAAAAATAGTTCCAAAGTGGTGATAATATAGAAATTTGGAAAAGGAATTCAGTAGTTACCCTCCCTAGAATCAGTGTTGAATGGTCAATCATATTCATTCATCAGTTTTTGTCAATCAGCATGATCGCAGCAATATCAAATTAAAAAAATGAGAATTGATTTTCTCGTTTGTGTGTGTGCGGGATGTGTGTGTGTGTGTTGTGTGCGTGTAAGAATGTGCGCCTTGTATAGGCCTACGTGTAGTTACAATAAAACTATGTTTTACTAATTTGCTCGTAAATAATGTCTTAATGAATAATTGTTGGTAAATGATAATCCCTGGACTCTCCGTTACTTCACATAATGAAGATCAAACTCGTTAAGTTCTCGTTTAATCGACACATTAATTACTGAAATAGTAAAGCCAGTCCAACCTCATGCAAATAATTCCCGTAATAAGACTGGTATATTTGTATTATCAACATTAGGGCATAGTGTTGAAAGATAAGTGCATTTATTCATTTTTCTCTATTTTTGTTTGTTTTTATTGCTATTAAATTGATGTTTTCTTTATTCAAAATGCATGTACTTCGGTAAGCATGATATGCATGTTTGTTCGGCATATGCAACGCTTAGAAATGTGATATCGTGTGATAATAGTAATAATATGAACCCCTCGTCTTTTTTGCATTGACGAGACATCATTATTTCGATTCATATCAATATTTCACTTATTCCATTTAGAATAACTGAAAGGCCTAATGGCCTACGCTGTATGGCATTGCATTCCACTTTGGAATAGAACTGACCAGTATCGCTAATAAAAAAAAGGTGGATCTGATTAGCTTCCCCCTCCCCACCCCGATGACTTTTTCAAATTTTAAAGAGAGAAAACACGGAGAGACAAAATAGGAAGAGAGGGAGAGAGTGATATAGGGAAGGGGAAATAGAAAGAGAGAGGGGGGTGAACTATCATAAAAGGAGGCTTCGGTAGTTTAATTTTATGAATAATATCAAAATAATAATATTTATACAGCGTTTTTTACTTTACATTTCCATTATTATTACCCCCGGGTTATAACCCCGGTCATCGGATCCTGACAATTTTCCCCACTCCCTAGAGAACATGCCAATATGAGTTCAAATACTCAATTGCTAGGCATACTTTATAGGCTGTCAATCCTACCGAGTACCCATTTAGCACCTGGGTGGAGAGTTGTAAAGTGTGGATCGACGCCTTGCCAAAGGACACAAGGCCGCGGTGGGATTCGAATACACGACCATCCGACTGCAAGGGGAGAGTCCGAACCGCTACACCACGATGCTCCCACAAAACCCCTCTTATCATTATTTTTTTTAATTGAGGAAGCTTATGACGTCACCTTATGTTTGCCTCAGCTCTTTTCAGGATAACTATTACACCGCCCTTTGAGGTGACAAATATAAAATAAATGCGGAAACCTGACCATCGTTGTGACCAAATCCCTTGAATACTTAGTACGTAGAATAGAATATTAGGTCATATAGGCCTGGAAACATATCAGAATTATAAGATAACTTTCAAAATAAGATATAATTGAAAATTTACTGAGATTCACAATCAGCCCCCCCCCCCCATCCAATGATTTATCGATTCGTGTGATCTTCAGTTATTACTGATCCCCAACTTTCATTTGAGTCAGCTAGGAAGTGGATATTTCCGAATATCAATGTTCAACTGCAGAAAAAGGAGGCTGTATGACCTTAAACCATTGAGTGTCGATCTGGGAGTGTTTTACGAAGATTTCTGTAATTGATTTCCATTGAACGGTGTTATAAGCTACTAAATATCCTTGCATCTGATTGGCTGAAAGCAGGCTAGTCTGCAAAAAATCACTGGCAACACTCTTCATGAAAATGCTCCCATGGACCGTGGAACTTATGCTAGTTGTATGCAGCCGGAAACATTTTGTAAACGTAGTTCATATTCTTTACTGAATCGTTAATGAACCATTTATATGGAATCTGGGCAAGCAAGTGTGCCTCGAAAACCCATATTATATTAAGGTGAAGATAAACAATATGGGATCAGACGTATCGGCCGAAAGGGAAAATCCTTCGAGGAATCTTATATCGAGGAATTCTGTTCATAGGACATCGCATCACGTGATCACTGAAAGCACTTATAATCTACGGTAAGGCAAGCACCGTTAGCCCGGGCCAATACTGGTAAAGTACATGAAGTTTGTGTTTCGTAGTAAAAAAAAATGCACTGTATTCATCGTATGATAAGGGTCTGAAGAGTTTTTCTTCTTACGTATTTTCTATCATCTTGAATTGATATAGCACAATACCAGTAAAATGGAGACTCTCTTAACAACAACAAAAATAAGTGTGATGGGATATATACACATGATATATGTTTTACAGGTTACAAATATGACAAAAACCCTGTTTCAAATCTTCCTGAGCACTATCTAAGTGCGATTCGTGAAGACGTCACTGCCCTCGACCTATTTTCTAGTTACCTCTCAAATCGTTACCAATGCACCATTTACATAACTCCGTTCAGTCTGAATTTAGGACAATTGAATGTGGAGTACCACAAGGGTCATTACTTGGCCCACTTTTGTTTATTTTATTTATTAATGACACTTATCGTTCGTAAAATCTCATTTCCTTTATCATATACGCCGACGATACAAATATTGTTTATTCTGATAAAAATCTTTAGCACTTGTGTGTAACTGTAAATACTGAACTTACAAATGTTTTAAATGGTTTTGTGCAAACAAGCTTACTAATTAAAGGGGAAGTTCACCCTGACAAAAAGTTTATTGTAAAAATAGCAGAAAAAATAATAAAAAATATTGCCGAAGGTTTGAGAAAAATTCATCAAATAATTGATAAGTTATTAGAATTTCAATTATTTGATTTGTGACGTCATATGCGAGCAGTATTCCTACATAGCGAATGGTAAAAATTCAATGAAATGTCATTTTCTCAGAAAATTGAAAATGGTTTTCACTGGAACTTTTGTATATCAATAGACAAATCATTTCACACCCGATCATGAAAAGAAAACAAAATTAAGTCATCAGGAACCATACAAAATTTGAAATTCATACATTTTATATTACATAACACATGGGGCAGCTGCTCGTTTATGACGTCACAAATCCAAAATTTTGAACTCTAATAACTTTCTTACTCTTTAACGGATTTTCCTCAAACTTTCACCAATATTTTTTACTATTTTTTCTGCTATTTTTACAACAAAGTTTTCTTCAGGGTGAACTTCCCCTTTAACCTTTAAGAAAAAATGCAATTACATTATATTCCGTAACTCCACAGGGCGTATGATCTAAATCATGTAGTTGTGAAGCTTAACAACCAAATCATTCCCAGAGTTGAGAAGACTAGGTTTCTTAGCGTTATCATTGATAGTAATATAAAATGGATACATCACATAATTGAAATTGAGAACAAAGCACCAAAAAATCTTTTTAAAATGTCATTTTCTCTACAGGTGTTTAAATTCTCAAATTCCACAAAAATTTCGTGATTAATTTATACATGTTTCCAACATACATCATGTTGATACCCGCTCAAATAATCAAATATTCATTCCCAAACATAAAAAAAATCATTTTCCAACATAACATTCGTTATACTGGCCCCAACATATGGAAAGAAATTCCGGATGACATAAAAAAAATCTCTATCGACAACTAGTTTGACTTTAAGTTAACATGATAATATGAACCATGGACAATTGTTGTTGCGGCATTTATTTTTTACCCCACTGACACATTTGTTCAGCATTCTAATTTATTTAGTAATTCATGCCCGCCTCCCCGCTCACGTCTCCCTCTCTCGTTCTCTTTCCTTCTTTTCTTTTCTGTGCCCTTTTCTTTGTATTGTGTACTGTATTTTTTTATGTCTGTTCCGCCAAAAACCTCAGCTTCTAGGGTATACGCCTTCTTCTTTAAGCCTAACATGTGCACATTTATATTCTTCATAAAAAAATTATTATTGTATGCATTTATGTTAACGAAAAATGTAGAAATTTTTGAAATGGAAGAAAATAAATATTATTTTGAATTTTTGAATAATTTTTGGGACATTGGTGTATCTATAAATTGTTTTAATGTGTCAAATGGCCCTTTCCCTTTAATGACCCATTAAGGTCAACGTCAAAAAAGAAAATAAGAGAAGAAAGGAAATTCTGATTATTTAGAAGAACATAGGCCTACACACATAAGTGTCACACTGCCAAAAGCATGACAAACATGAATTTCAGGATTTCATTTAGCTCAGATGTTGGAAGAGACACAGGTGTTGATCTTGCAAATGTTCATTAACGGCACTGATGGGGGGGGGGGGGTATACAATATTTGATATGAAGTCTGTCATTAGCTGTGGTATATCATGCTAAATACATCTATCACTATTCCAAATCATTACTTGATCATAGTCATACTATGAATGCGTATGTCATTAAACAATTATACTACGGAGGATATAAAACGATTTTTTTTATTATAATGTTGCAGGTTGACATTGTTACGATACTGCAGCAAAAAAACAATAAAATGAATTAAATTTGCATTTGATTTTTCCTTGTTTTCATTACAGGAAATAAATCATGTACTTAATCAAAATAAAACCAAACAATGATCTTACATCAATCTCCTAGAGTTTCCGATGTACAATCCAGGGTTATAGTTCACAGTTATGATAGTCCAGTATATAATCCAGATGAGATCCAAGTTGGCTGGCGAAAATTCTTTAAATTAAAGTTCACAATGATGGCAATGATGAAACTGATGTTGAAGTACAATGAATAACAAGAGTCACTGTAACGAGTTGAAATGTCCGTGAAGACGATGTTGATGATGATTAACAGCCAATTTATTTCAGCAATCCATGGGTTGAAAAGCGTTTATTAAACAGGTTGATGATCTCGATGAGAACTGAGAATTCCTCTTTCAAAATAATTTCAAACAATTAATTGATGGCGGGTAAATAATTCCACAGAAGATAAATATTCCAGGTGGAAATAAACTCTGCTCTGACATAAAGACTGGCGTGAAACTCTTAGCTCTGATCTGATATGATGTCATGAAGTGATATGGTATGATGATGTCTTTGCCTATATACAAATTATTCACTATTCTAGAGGTTTCTAGTATTCACCATTCTGGAAGCTTCTGGTATTGTCTTTAAAAAGAACATTTAATATTATCACGTGCCCTATCAAAATTCCATGATATTATTTGTGTCTTTAGAATTGTGATATCCAATCATTAAATCTGTAAGATGAATGCTAAAAGAGGCAGTAGTAGTAGTAGTAGTAGCAGTAGCAGTAGTAGTAGTAGTAGTAGTAATAGTAATAGTAATAGTAGTAGAAGTAGTAGTAGTATAGTAGTAGTAGTAGTAGTAGTAGTAGTAGTAGTAGTAGTAGTAGTAGTAGTAGAATAGTAGTAGTAGTAGTAGTAGTAGTAGTAGTAGGAATTGTTGTTGTTGTTAATTAAATATGATGGCGCTCTGAAATGCTCTCCAGATTATACGCGCCAGACACTTTCGTAAGTAGGTAGTCGTCGTCGGCAACGAAAAGCCCATGTGACTTCGTACCATTGATTAAGCGACGATTCATATGAATAAATATAGAATAGTTAATGTATCGTTCTCTGGTAGGACGGGTACACGGGTGTCGTGATGTGTGACTGGTACTGTGCAAGTAGGTTGCACAATTGCATTGTCCTATTTCTCTCCGACTCCTCTTCTTTTTCTTATCTTCTATTTTTTTCTCATCTATCCTCTATGATCTCATTCTCCCCCTTACCTTCTCTCTCTTTTCTTCCCTTACAGTTGTGCAATACATATTTTAACAGTTATGATTGTTTGTTAAATGTATTATTTATGCCATTGTTTATTGTATTCATGTTTGTAACTTTATGCCCGAAAGCGAATTTTGTGTATTCTTATGCATGACAATAAATTATCTTGAATCTTGAATCTAGTCACCCATCCACCTATTAGTAGGTCCTACAAAATTACATATCTTCACCAAATAACAATTTAATGACACATTAAATAACGCGCGTGCTACATGATTGCTCGTGGAAGAGGGCATGCAAGCTAACCAAACGGATAGTTGCATATAAAACAAGCAACAATGATGGGGTTAAGATTTGGTAATTCATCTTCAGTTTATCAAACATAATGCGTCTCGCTTTTCATAATTTGAACAAATTAAAATTAACGTTAATTAATAGTTTCAAAGACTTTCATAACTTTGCATTCCTCACAGAGGCCCAATAAGTGCTGTTTAATGTGAAAGGTATAATAGTTTAATTTGCACTAAATAAAATCCGAGTCTTCTCTTCATAAGAATAACATGCTCATTTTTGAAAGAAAACAAATAACGATTTACCCAGAGAGTAAAACACTAGTCGATTTATCCAAGTAACAATGTGTTTAACTTTCAGGTAAAATTAGAAAAATCAACAGAATTGCTATTTAATGTAAATTTTCAAACATTTAGCTTGGAATTAGAAACAAAAAATCCCGTCCGGTACTTTAGTTTGTATCATGTGCTTTTACTATCTGGCATTTCCACTGATACTAGCATGCAACGCCAGCGCATAGGCCAGGCCAGCTACGACGTCCCTATACAGACCAAGTAGTCTAGATGATTGGTGCAAAAAATAGCAAGAATTGTTCAGATTATGGTACAAGCATGAAATTTGGCTGACGGGTAGAGTAAATAGTGCTGAACATGTTTAGCTGGGGTGCCAACCTGATCCCTCTTTGTATAGCAACAGTTGCTAGGTAACGTATTTACCTTAGCAACCACCAATTTGGGGGTGTTATCTTAATTAAAAAACTATATTTTTACTCCTAAGCGCCAATTTCACAATCACATATCAAGCAACATTCCAACCATGTATAGCAACAGTTGCGAGTCGAAATTTTATTAGAGTAACGTGAAAAGGGACTCAATTAGGACTGTTTTAAGTGATTAATGAAGAGGATACAAGTATCACCAATTAAATAATGAGAGTGCGAAGCGCGAGCTCAAAGTTTTTGATATTCCGACCTGAAAACTGGACAGTCTAAGCGCCTTTTAATTTAAATAAAGAACAATCTTTGTGTCTCAAACAATTAAATGCGAGCGCGAAGCACGAGCTTAATTTTTTATATACTGATATGATAAATGAGCATTTTGACAAATTTTTGAAAGAATTTCCAGAGGATAGGTATCTCACAAAACAATGCGAGCGTGCAGCGCGAGCTGAGAATTTTGACAAAATAATTTGTGAAAATCAAACAAAATGATTGAAACTTGATGTGCGAGCTAAGATATTGTGTGCGAATTGATTTCAGAACTGGATATATTAAGTGTCATTTAATCCTATTGAATGCGATTCATTACACAGGCAATGCGAGCGCGAAGCGCGAGCGAATTTTTTTTATATAAAATCTATTTTCCAATTCTTCCTCTCACCTTTTTATTGTTTCCTTTCGGGGTTGGGCCGTCCGTTACGAGTCTGTGAATGACATATCATGGGTATAATACCTCTTTCTTACTTTTCTTTCTGTTTTTCGTATGAAGTTAAAGAGTACACTTTTTTCTGCAGGTTGTCAAAAATAGGGGGCCGGCTCGGCCCCCTCCTGGATCCGCACCTGTAGCGAATGAATCGAACGTACATTAGTTGTGTCGCACATGCCTTCTAAGATTTGGGCATATATTTTGTCAAAAAATTAAGTTAAGACTTTTTTGGTTAATCATAAGTAGGGGAAAGCAAAGCCACTGTGAATCATGCATTGTGCTCGACAAAGTATATTAGAGGCAACAGAGGAATACATCAAGAAAGTTACAGTCATCATTCTATTCGATGGGAAGATGAATTTTTCATCATTCGAAGTGTAAGAAACATTTCTCCCCATAAGGACATTTCATTGCAAGACAAAGTGATAGTGCCACCAGCATAATCATTTCTATCTGATTAGGACATAGGACATATTGCAAGCGCTTCACATGAATTTGACAAAAGCAGCTGCGCATAGTCCTGCAAAATCTTTAAAGTCATGATAGATATTGAAGCTGCAGGATCTAAGTCAAATTACTTGCAATCGGAACTGACAGGTCAAAATCAACTTCTGCAAGAGATTTCAAGTCATGATAGATCACGGAGCTGCTGGATCCAGGCCAACACGCCTGAAACAGAATTGACCGGTCCAAATCAACTCTTGTGAGACCTTTGACGTGATGATAAATCCTGGAGATGCAGGATTGATCCAGGTCAAAAGACCTGGAAATAGAACAGACAGGTCCAAATCAACTTCTGCAGGATTGAGTCGAGATAGATGAATCATATAGCTGCAGAATCCAGGCCAACATGCCTCGAAATGGAACTGATCGGTCTAAATCAACTCTGGGAAGATCTTTCACGTCATGATAGATGCCAGAGCTGCAGGATTGATCCAGGTTAAACTAAACTTGGAATCGGAACTAACAGGTCAAAATTAACTTCTGCAGAAGACACCATAGATCATGTAGCAGCAGGATCCAGGCCAACACGCCTGGAAACGGAACTTAATGATCCAAATCAACTCTAACAGATCTTTCACTTCATGATAGATCCCGGAGCTGCACAGGATTGATCCTAGTCAAAACACCTGGAGACGGAAATGACATGTCAAAGTCAACTCCTGCACGAAGCATTAGGTCCGGGAACAGCATGGAAAACTAATATCTTCATTGCAGGCTACGGAAGGGAGGGGTAAAACCAAAGCCTTTCAAACGACCGACTATAGTTAGCAAGGTATAAAATGGTATCCAAGCAAACACTCGTTTGGAAATTACACTCTGGCGTTATTTTGGTGTTTGAAATGATTTTGAACTTAGGTGACTAAATCAATTCTTGGCGGTCATTCTTTCACCTCTCCGAGATCAGAGATGTTTAGGTTGTAAGAACCCATGACCTCCTGGTCAGCTCATGTTACCGTTCTTCTACCAGAGTGACCTCTCGCTAAATATTTATTTTGTGGAATCTTTCCAAGGGCATTTGTAGGTATGCAAGGTCCTAAATGTGATAGGGCCTCCTTGGAAAATAGATAGCCACAAAATTTACAGAATGAAAAAAAACAAACAAATGCAATAGCAAACTATATAAGCAAAATAAATGCTTGAGTAATAGCAGCCAAAGGGAGAAAGGGGCTACATGGAAACCAATTGTTCTATAGGTCTAGGTCTGGAAGACAATCTTACGTCACAAATCATCAGAAAAGGAGAAAGAAGAAAAATGAAGAAATCAAGTGTGCGTGTGTGTGTGCATGTGGGTGAACGTGCAGGTGTGATATTAAGAATACTTCGATAAAAGATATTTTTCAATGAAGCATTAAAAGAAAATATAGATGCAGTGAGTTTAATATCATTGGACAAATCATTCCAGATGTCTGGGCCGTGATGTCTGATCGTTTTATGTGCTAATATTGTTATCGGGTTTGTGAGGAGGATGTTGGATGAGTGGCGTGTAGGATATAAATGAATGTTGCTGTTGTAAACAAAAATATCTTAAAGGGTGTAGGTATAGATTTAGTTGAGATCTTGTTCATGAAAATGGCAGTTTGGAAAGTATGAATGTCATGAATTTTTAATGTTTTCAGGTTCCGAAAAAATAGGATCAGCATGTGGTAAAAATTTCGAGTGGGAGCAAATGCTTTCTTTTGGAGGCGTAGAATTTAGTCTATTTTCGTTTTGTTGCAATGACCCCACAATATGTTGCAAGACATGCAAGATGATATATGTGACAAAATAAAAGAACTGTAAAATATGAATAGTGATCTTTGGGAAAGACAATATTTCAGTTTGAATAGTAAGCCAATACCTCTGGCAACAAGTGTGCTAATATAACGAATGTGACTTTTCCAAGTTAAATTAGAGTCAATTAATACACCTAAGAATTTCGTTTCTTGTTTTTTTAGCAAGATGGATATGTGAATTATGTGTTGAAAGTACATGAAATTTGTACATGAATGTCGACGGTTTCTAGACTTGTGATTCTTGATGATACAAGTGTCGATCAATTCTACCTTTATTGTCAATCGCTCAGATAAGTAATCATGTGGTCTATTATCATTCATTGATAAGCATGTAACTATATAGTAATAACAAACATTAACAAATAACCCTTTATTATGAAAGACACCAAATAATTTAAACAATGATTGATCTTTTACATAATTATGTTTAGGTTAATTAGTTCCTAATAATTATGGTTTCCAAATGGAGAAAGATTGGTTTTAGGGTGAGTTTACTAACCAGCAACAAGTATCATTATGCCAATGATATGGACCCCGTATACATCGTTTTTGGAAATATAAACCATATCATGAGGTAGTTTGATTTGTGCAAGCTTTTACGTTTTTAAGCATCTACTAGTATGAGTACCTCTTAAACGCATTAATAATCTTACCATACGGTCTTTAACAGTCGGTTTCAGAAAACATGCTACTTAGCAACTGGTACTTATCATGGACGGATAAACATGGTATACATGTTCCTGGGTTGTTGTGATTAATGTATTAATGCTTATTAAATAGAAAAGATGTGGTGCACATGGCTCACAAAAATTATAATAAAAACACATTATAAGTATTGATTATTGAGGAAATGTGTTACCTAGCAACCGTTGCTTTGGTGCTCATTAGGTCTACCTATGGAAACAATCATCACATAAGGAATATATGGGCCAAAATTAATTTCTGAGCTCTTCTGAGTAAATTATAATGATCTGAACTATGATAAACTATTGTTGCTATGAAGGATCCCTTAGGAACCGTTGCTATGAATAAATGGATCAAAACTGTTGTGATACAAAGAAATATGCTTTAGATGAAAAAAATTATGTGACATATTGCTTGTAAAACTGTTCCTCAAGCGCAATCAAGCTCGGTTGATAAGGTAAATATGTTACCTAGTAACCATTGCTATATCTGGGAAACTGACGTTGGCACCCCCTGCTAAAAATGTTTAGGATAACCTACTCTACCTTTGAGCCAATTTTCATACTTGTACCATTTTCTGAACATTGTTTTCACCAATTACCTAGACTAAAGGTGGCCTGATCGAGAGGTCAAAAGATGCGTAAATGGACACTTGGGAGATCCGGGGTTCGGATCCCTGCTCACCATACATGACTGTTACCCGACATTTATTGAACATTTCTCTATCAAGTCTTTAAGATGGCAATAATATCAATATCATCAATATCACAATTAGTGATGGTAGGGGGTTACTTACAAGGTTCAAAGCCCCCTGATACTCCCTGCATTCACGTATGATTTGGGGACAATACCCTGAGCTCATCTTCTTTCACGACAATGACTATACCTGATTTCACGTTTGCTGCTTTCATTGTATGGATTTCTTTCATGCGTATCGTTCAGTCATATGGAAAATCCCTTCATTTCGGTCAATGCTATAGCCATTGATGGGTAAGACCTTTGAAAAGTGTTAAGAAGAGCTTTCCTTTTGTATTTTATGCTTGGATTTATTGATGCATGCCTAAGTAAGAGCCAACAGACGTCTGTGATAGGTCTACAGGGAGTGGTCAATTAAGGTGTCGTTCAATTGTTCTTGAATGGGTACATGAACAACTTGCTGTTGGAATCTTGGAGAGTAGTAGTGGGTGTCCCAAGCCAAGGTTGATTTAAAACAAAAAGATGGGTTCGGATGTGTCGACTGAGGCAGAGCCTTCCAATAACAAAATCCAGCGAAAAAGAGATTCAAGCAAAAGGAGTTCACATCGAGTTCTTGTCGAAGAAAATAGTTTAAGGTAAGAGTATAATAGTGAAGCAAAACAAAAATATTGTTCAAGCTGTTACATATACCATGTTGTTTTCTTAACAAGGAATCAAGTTTATATATATTTTTTATATTCAATTAGTACAGTATCGTCATATTCTGGAAAAGCTGTGATTATTATTTAAGGAAATGTTTGAAAAAGAAATCGCCAACAAAGAGTTATGTTTGTTTGTTTTTTATTCATCCTTATAACATCAGATTCAAAAGAAGACTAACTGTCTTAGAGAAAAAACACGATGCATCAACTACAACCAGTCAGCCCACAAAGTCCACCAACGGCTTTCATCCTGGTGCCTTAACAAGTATTTCTGAAGACGATGATGTTTATTTCCCCTATGAAAATCTCGTGCTGGAAGGCGGCGGAAGCCAGGGAAATGCATACATTGGCGCCATTATGGTAAGAACTACTGATTGTTACTTGTTCTTTTACTGGTAAATGTATTGAAAAGTAAAATGCGACGAAAAGAAAAACCACACGCAGCCTATATGGTGGATCATCTATCACTTTCCTTCTACTCTTAAAGGTGTACTCCGGGCTCAAATAATTGGAAGTAAGTAAATGTAGTAAATTTCACTGAGCAAAGTGCTGAAAAGTTTCATCAAAATCTGATAACACATAATGAGATTATTGAATTCTACAAATTAGCAATATTCAATTACAATAGTTTAATGCGCGTCGTCGTGCATAATTACTACACGAAGTTATGATTATTTTCGATTTTGTACATGAGCGTCTGACTCCCTTACAATGGAATAAGTTGCAGCAATGGATATTGGAAGCATTAAATTAGTTGTGAATCCATTTTGGTTCAATTCTTATATAGAGGAGAAAATTGAAAACCAATTTTCATGCTTGTACCATTTTCTGAACATTTTTTTTTACCGACTACTACTACTACCACTACTACTACTTTACTACTACTACTTTCTAATAATTCCCATTAACACTTTTTTTCTATTCGTCAATTAGGAAATGGAACGACTCAATGTCTTGGGCAAGATACGCCGATTCGCTGGTTCCAGTGTAGGATCCGTGACAGCATGTTACCTCGCCATAGGCCATGGGTCCAGCAAATTTCTAACCGTTGTGAACGATGGACCTCAGTTCGCAGATCTCTTAGGTAACAACATAGAAATATGATCTAAAAGACAATGAAAATAAAGGAAAGATTTTTTACATGACGAAATATCATGTTTCTTTGCATTTACAAGTTTGTTTCAAAACGTTTTGATTTGCACACAGTTCGCTCACGTACACCATGTAAGAATCTTCGCACATAAAAATCTGCAAAAAATACATTATGAATTTATTGTGATGTGCATTAGGATCATTATTCCAACCTGTGGACAGAAAAGTAATCATTCAATTTTCATTATTATTCTCAATTCATACTTTGTTTTATCTTTAAAGACGCAAGTTGTGGAAAATTAAGCCTGGTGCCAAACCTATATAGGTACATGGGATGGCATCCCGGGAGGTATTTCTACACGGCGCTTGGTGAGTCCATTGCTGAAAAGTTAGGAGACGAAAACGCCACTTTCAAGGTTCGTTGGCCCAGACGGTAGATTTGAACAACTTTTTTATAACATGCACATAAAATGTAAAACTTAGGTCACTACACTCTTTACAATGTTTGGAAAAAATGCTCCATGAGGGTAATGATGTGTCCAACCAACATTGGGCATTTCTTTGGGGCATTTTTATTCATCTAGTGTGATGAAAATTTTGCCCATTTTAAAGTAATTACTGCTTATTTCTAGACCTTACTGGATGCTTCCTGCATTGGGTAAAATACCGCCTCAAACTGGTTGGACACACAACCTCGTGCTGATTAAATTTTACCAATACTTTTACAGTGTAAAGCCCACAAACGCTACCTCGTGGATCATTGCACTGCAAATTGTCCCTTTTAACCTCATATTTTGCTGATGTATACGTCCTAGTGGAGACCTAGTATTCAATATATTATTGAAATATAAGGAGATCGTCCACCTATCTCCATCGAGATGATTAATGTTATATGAGATGTTCAACACCGTAGTAAGAGGGAAGTTATTACTGATGTACTTCTGTTGTGCCTAACTCATAAAACGAGAGGAAGGAGACCTTTAAAATATGTTGATTACATAATTATGTAGGGATACAAATAATTTGTTACATGATTTATTTCCAACGCTCATGTCGGACCACAAAGCCTGTTGATTCATTCTCTGATGCGTTCGATTAGTAGTAATATTCATATTTTTAAGATTTCATTGAAATATATACGACGTCTCTCTTATCCTTTAAATAATTATACGTAATTATGTGCACTTATCATTTTTTTTTTATGTGAGGGTAGCTAAGGATAGTGCATATTGTACTCACTAAAGCAAAACAAAAAAGAATCATTCAATTTACATCTTTGCTCCTTAAATAGATCTTTGAATTGATTTAGAATCGTTATTTAATTCTTTTAAAAAGTATATTATGCTTTCTAGTCAGGGGCCGCGGAACCGGGGGGGGGGGGCTGGGGAGGGGGCTTCAGCCCCCCCCCCCTTCGGAAACCGTGTACAAAAACGTAAAAATGACCATATGCTTGCGATTTTTAGCATGGTCAGCCCCCCCCCCCTGTGAAAATCGTTCCGCGGTCCTGGTAGTTACACGATGTTATTTAGAACCAACCCCCAAAATAAAAAGAATGTAGCCTTTACCAAAAATGATTTTACTTAGAATTTACAAAATGATGTGTGTGTAATCTTACTTTTAAATAAAACCCTAAATGTTGCATTTTGTATCGGCTTTTAAAATTGGTTTTTTTATTGTCCTCCTTGTTATCTTCTTCATCATTATAGGACCTTTACGATAAGACTGGAAAGGAATTATGTGTAGTGGTGACCAATCTAAGTACAATGATGGAGGAGTATTGCCACGTCAAGACTACTCCGAACATGCCAATTAGAACAGCAGTCAGGATGTCCATATCTGCTCCATGTAAGGAATAGACTTCACGCTAAGGGCCTACATAATAATAATAATAATAGCTGTATTTAAAAAGCGCCTTTTGCCTGAGGATACAAAGCGCTGCTATTATTACCCCGGCTTTAGCTCGAGCTACCATCACCGGCGCTCAGTGCATTCAAGGAATTAATCCTGCCGGGTACCCATTCACCTCACCTGAGTCGAGTGCAGCACAGTGCGGATAAATTTCTTGCTGAAGGAAAACACGCCATGGTTAGGATTCGAACCCACGACCCTCTGTTTGAAAGGCGAGAGTCAGATCCACTAGACCACAACGCGCCCGTCTACACTCAACTTTGTACTGATTTAGTTCGATTGAGAGTAGCGTCATTTAGCCTTCTTCTCTTTTCCACCTTTCCACCCCTCCCTTTTTTTCTTTCTTTCGTACCCCTCGAATCCACCAGTCTCTCTTGGCTGTCTTTGCGTGGGTGTGTGCGTGTCAGCTTGTGTAAGGAATGATGTAGAAAACGCACATACCACACACATATTTGAAGATTATGACACATTAGGTTAAAGTTTATTTAATTTGTATTTTCTATCGTGCAATCGTTCGGCACTTTAGATACAACCCCAAAGACATATGTAAATACAATAATGTGGTGTCCCCCAAGAAAATTTTGAATATGAAGGGATGGCGTTTTGACTGAGCACATCAAATATGTTCACATGTTCATGATGTTTGACTGGAGGTTCATCAAATTTAATTGCAACTCGGAGTTTCACGCAACCTATACGTGAGGTGCGATCTTCAGGCAACTATATTTATAAATATATATATATATATATAGTTGAAGCCAAGTTAGTCAATCGGGAAAGTCAAGAATCACATTCCCCAAAACCCGATATATACGAGTTAATTAAAAAAAAAATTTAACCTAAGTAAGCAAATCTTTGGAATTAATAAAAACTACAAGCACATATATGAAAATGCTTCAAGTATACGTACTCATTATAGGAACAGGAATCCTTTTTTGATTATTGGAAGCATGTGAGCTCATATTCTACACTTTGGCTGATGGTAAATTTGTTATAGATATTTTGCATTTTGTTACTAAAACCGGTCTTTATGAAAAGGGACCCAGGAATTAGGATACTCATATTCTATTCTAGCTCATATTCTACACTCAATTTCATTACTGTGGTTGGTTCTTCTCGAATTTCGTAATGCAGTTGTATTTGTTCCTGTAAAGCGACAACATATGGGCCGGACCGATCTCTACATCGACGGTGGTGTCTTGTGTAACTATCCAGTTCATTGTTTTGATGGTAATTATTCCGACATTGATGAACTCAGCCCAAATAGATAATGACCCGGGGATGGTGTTTCATATAATGCTGCTCTTACAACATTTCCAAGATTGGAACATGTTCTTGGAATACAATCAGCTACATAGTGATATCATTTAAGCACGAGAAAGGATCCTCAGTCGTGTGATAAGTCATCGCTTTAATACAAACAGCGAAAAGACCAAAGGTTTTCTTTTTTAATATAAAAACATTATTTAGGAAAGGTTGTACAATACACTTTTTTCAATAGCAAAGACTTGGTATTTCTACAAACGGGCAAAAGGATTGTTGCTCTTAGGGTTTTATTTCATTGTTTCTTATAATTTTCTTAAACAGAAATGATAACTTTGGAAACGACACTATAAAAATCTCAGCGATCGCCATTCTGGAAAGCACTCCGACTTAAATTATGTCACAGACGTTGGTGAACAGGAAGAAGGCCGTCATCGGAGTAATTAATCCAGAATTAGGCAGTCTTTACCACTTTAGCGTTAGTCACGATTGATCAATAGCATTTTTCTCTATCGCCCTGTCAATTTAATAAAAAACT
This sequence comes from Lytechinus variegatus, assembly GCF_018143015.1. Taxonomy (NCBI): domain Eukaryota; kingdom Metazoa; phylum Echinodermata; class Echinoidea; order Temnopleuroida; family Toxopneustidae; genus Lytechinus; species Lytechinus variegatus. The sequence goes on along the minus strand of NC_054752.1, from coordinate 26,348,018 downwards.
GTCAACTCTAATTCCAGTTCGTAGAAATGATATGATTTATTTTGTTCTCTGATAGGATGGTGGCTTTCTATGAAACCCGAAGACTCTCTCTTGAAGAGAATGCAACCCCTGGAGGATGCAGCCAAGCTTCTCACCAAGAAAGAGAGATTTGGGCTGTTCAACGACAAAACATTCGGCATGATCATAGTAAGTTTGACACCATTATTTGTAAATATTGCTTGTTTGTATCTATCTAAACAACAGAATACTGCAATCTAAGTGTTAATTCTGGAGAAGTACATATTTCCCACGAGAATGTATTCTCAAACAAGTTACATTGTATTTTAAGATAAAGATAAAAGTATAGTGCATTATAGGATTCATACGCCTACTTGAACAATCCAAAGATCTATTATAAATCTATTATAACCTTTCTCTCTCTCTCACTCTTTGTCAACAGTACAGTGATTATGATACCCATGTACTTGCGACCAATCCCGAACTAGAAGCACCCATAGCACCTATACCAGACACAAAACTTGCCAGGTGGGTTTTTATTTTTTATTAATGACTGTCCTGTGAAAATTCGGATCAAAGGGAGTCATTGATTAACTTTGAAATTCGGTTGAAGCACCAAATTTCTTATGCTTCGACTTTATGGATTTCGAGTGCCACCTATGAGTATTGAGGGGTGATTGGACGGAAGCCCTTCTCGACTCAATGGTAAAGACGAATGTGTGCTTTCAAGTTTCCGAAATTAACCAGAATGATGAGAATGAATTCCTGTGCTTATACATCTGTCAGTATCATTCGTCTTATTGGTGCGCCTCTTATACGGCAATGGGAGCATATTGTTAGGCGAGAGTAGAATCATCTATTACCGTTTCTTATATAATTATGACATGTATGACTTTTGTGCAATGCTATGCAGATATAACACTAGTAATACAGTAACGAAGATATCTAAAGAAAAAGTAACCAAATTGATTTTTGCCTCTTCTGCTCTTGCATCTTTTTTTTTCTACAAGCCTATGTGACTCCAGTTTTTGTAACTTTCTGTGGTTTTGTCCTGGTGCAGTTCAATTTTCTTGGCTCTGTTATTGGGACTTGAGCTTGATTCTTTGTGTTAAAACACAGCTCTCTCTGTAGCGGGTCTATGGTGTCAGGCCATAAGATTTGTAAATTCGTTCCAGCAGTCTTCTTCCTAACCAATGATCATGATGATGACTACAGTCGTTTCTTTCACCTTAAAAGAAAGTTATTCATGTTGATGACAGATATATTTTGTATCCACTTTTATGCATTGCATTGTGTTACTGACTTTTATTCCATCTTAGAGCACACCAAAAAGTGAAAAGGAAGAGAGAATTGAATTTTAAACAGCATCGTCTCGTGACAGACGCAATGACGAGATTTCTCAAAGTTCTGGATCAGAACTGTTTGGGAGGAACCACAATCAAAAAGAACGAATTCATGAAAGCCTTCTCAGATGTAAGTTTATGGTCTAAAGGATGGAACCTTGTGTAGGCTTAGTAATACTCCATATACAATATTGGAAATGGACCTTTAAACCATATCTAAACATTCTTATACATTTCACCAGGAATCACTTTTCCTGAAGGCATATGGTCCGGACTTACAAAGCATGCCAATACCAAATTACTGACTCCTGATGTGAACTATCTAACTAGAATCATTACATTTGCTCGGTGGGATTCCTCTTGGTAAAAACTATAAATTTCGAAACATGGCTGATAGTGAAAAATGACATAATTGTCTCGGTGTTGGAGCAAGGACTGTATCTTTCATTTATCTTCTGTCAAGTTTTTGTTTTGTTTTACTCTCTAAGTCACATTCTAAGAGTGTGATATTAAAGTGACACTACTCAAGAAATCGATTTTTAGATGATTTTGAAAAATACACTCTTAAAAGTGAAATAAAATTATCTTTCAATGACTTTGTATTTGGCATACCAGCTGGAAATTCTTCTTTTAATTTTGATATTTTATATGCCAAATATTATATCTTTTCAACTAAATGTTTAAAAGGAAACTTATCATTCTCATCATTTCAAAAGAAATTAAAGTATCAGCATGAGATAGAACGAACTATGCACATGCAACAAAATAAGTTTATTGTATATCTTGATGAATCGAGGCACATCGAGCTTATTTAAATTATGTATTGTGTATATGTATGATATTGAATTTGATGTATCACATACATTTTGCATTTGTTTATATGCGTTGTGGAGAAATATTGAATAAAGACTTTCTTTGAAAAAGAAAAAAAAAGAAATTGTGACCCCTCTCTTCTATTTCTCTTCATTTTTTAAAATAAAGTATATCACCCCGATACTCTGTTTTCTTCTAAATGTTTTAATTACGTCTCTTTTAGAATGATGAGTTCACATCTGACCATGCCCGAATTCTCTTCGGCGAAGATCTGTCTGTTGAGGAAATATTTGCCAGTATTGATGCCAATTCTGATGGGGAGGTATGTTTATGAAATCATTGTTCACGCAAAGTCACCATTGTTCTCTTGTTGTTGTTTCGAACGACTTGAAAGAAACGAACTACATGCTATATACCTTTTAGTAACTCATACAAGGGTACACCTTTTCTAATCTGGATTCAGAACCCTAAAAAAAACTTACTAAAAGTTTTAATATCCTAAGTCAAGACACTAATCCCTTTTTAGTTTTTAAAATGATTCTTTGAAGATTCGGAATGTTGGAGAAAACTAAGATCTATACATTATTATCAGAGGAAGCCCGCTCTGACTACGAATGAAGTAATCGGGTTCAATTCGTAAGAATGTTCTGTTTTAACGGGAATTCTATCTTTATGTTTATTTTCTCGACTATATAGTGATGCCCCAGCACACCCCCTCCCCCATATTCATTCCCATAGGTTTTCGCAAATCCCGTTGTGTTAGATCCTTTACAGACATGAGGGGTAATGGAAGTGCATTGTGAATTTGTTTCATTTTTAGATCGATTTCAACGAGCTGATGTCTTTAGCTGAGCAGGAAGGCGTCGGAATCCAAACCCATCACATTGGAACAGGACATCATGAGATCAAGAACACGACTGAGTATCTCTCTGGTATCTTCAATATGCTTCTCATGAATGTAAAAAGAGCTTTCCTGGAGGTCAGTCCCTTTTCCTATTGAAATTCTCACCTGTGCAAATGTAATGGTAGACCTACTGAAAAGAGACAATGGTATACACAATTATAAAAAAAGGTAAAAGGATTTTAGTAAACAATTAATATCAACTGAGAACAATGCCTTGTTCATTGGATGAGACAGGGGCCGCGAAGCGGGGGGAGGGGGCTTCAGCCCGCCTTTTTCAAAACCGTTTACAAAAAAAAAGAAAATAACATAGGATTGTGATTTTTTGCATGGTCAGCCCCCCACTTTGAAAACCGTTCCACGGCCCCTGTGAGAGGTAATTGTTGTCTAATTTATGTTCTGATCATTGTATTTCATTTACTGTTTTTTATTATTATTTCATCTGTAGGGCCATGATATTGAAAGAACAGTCCTAATCAATACTGTGTATGTCAAATCCTTGGACTTCAGGCCAGCGAAGGAAGACCTGGATTTCTTAGTAGAGGTAAGCGCTCATTTTGTTTTATATGATAATTTCATTTTCAATGTCCTAGGTATTATATTTGTATCAAACAAGCGTCAGAATAAAAATGGATAATCAGTGCATTCCTTCAAAAATGCGGTAAAACGCATACTTGTCTCTAAGATGTAATTTCTTTAGCAAGACACATTTTGTTGTACTGTACATTTTAAACTTAAGGATTGATATAATTTCAAGTATTATTACGCCTCATACACTCCTTGTAAATATTTGTAAATAGTTGTGGAACATAATATTTTGTTTATTTAGTTTTTTTTTTTTTTTTTTTTTTTTTTTTTATTCTTCCCCTTTTTTGAGTAATCATTAGTTTTGACTTTTTAGTATTGTTTTTATATTTATGTATGCATTTCATATATTCAAAGGTATGACAACAGCTCAAGCATCTGCTTATTTTGTCATACCACTGCATGTCTGCAAAAATTAACCTTGTTATAATCAGTTATGTTAATGTTATGTTAATCATCATAATTATACATTATTATTATGTAAAATTCATGTAATCAATTTTGTGATGGTTACACTATGTAAATTATCATGACATGCAGAAACAAATAAATAAATAAAATAAATAAATAAATAATAAAAAAGAATGCATTCATTACGAGTTTTCAAGACATTCTTTTTGTATATAGATACACTACAATGCATTAATTGCCACCCTCTTTCCGGAAGAATGTGAATTATACCCTTATTCAAATATATTTTACCAAGATCAGGACACCGTTTTTCATCATGGTCCTGCATAAAAAGTCCTGTGTAGACAGACATGATATGTGCACATAGAACCTTCTTGTAAAAGACTTAATACATTATAGCAGCATAAGTGTTTTAGACGTTGAACATGTAAACACCGAACATCTGAATTGTCATTTTTACTTTATTCCAGTCGTATAAAAGGTGCATGCGAAAACAAAAGAAAATAAGATAAGTGAAGGGCATTCATCTATTCGGGGCCCTCGCTATGAAATTCCCCTTCCATGAGAGATCTGTAATAGCAAGTGTGTCGAAACATTTAGGATTAAGCTAAAAACTTACCTCTATAACTCCTTTCAACAATTATTTCTTATCCTTCTCTCTCTCTCTCTCTCCCTTGTGCGCCTTAAGGATCTCAGACGAGATGGATATGCCTAATAAATTGCATTTTTTTATCCATTATTATATAGAGAATAAAGTGTGACTGAATCATTCCTTTTGAAGTTTTTTTGTTCTTGTTATAGAAATATACATCAGTTGACTCTATGTACATGTATGTTACTATACGCTGACATTATGCAGTTATGACCACGTCACATCGTCGATATCCATGATATTGAGCCTCTTCGGCTCTACAATGTTGCTAGTTCGTACTGGCCAGTCCAAGTAGCAGTTACGATGTGCACATTGTTCAGCATTAACACTATGAACCAATCAAAATCACCATTTGAATTTTCAATTGACAATGTTCAGTACAATTCGTTGTGTTATGGAGTCCTGACAATGTTTGTAAGCTTTCTGTCACATTTTCAAGTTTACCAGTAATTATATTTCCCCCACCCCCCCCCCTTACACAAACACACCCACCCACACTCTCACACCCTTTCTCGATCTGTCCGTTCCCTCACTTCCTCCCTTTACTATGCCCTGATACTTTTCATCTCAATCACCCGTTTGCCACTGCATTTAATTTGTTTCTGTACTTTTTACCCTCGACTCAATTTGTCTAAACAGCAAGGGCGCCGTGGACTCCAGACATTCCTCAAATATCAGAAGAACAAAGGAACAAAATTGTGAGGGAAACATCCTGAACATCTTAACAGCAAGGGCGTCGTGGACTCCAGACATTCCTCATGTATCAGAAGAACAACGGAACAAGACTGTGAGGGAAACATCCTGAAATATTCATCATGAAAGGCTGTCCAAAAAAGTATGACGTCGTGGATTGCAGGGGAGCGTTTCATCAATATTTTCATCCGACAAGTTGTCACATCTGACATCTTTCCTTGATTCTGATTGGCTGAGAGGCACTGTTCCTATGGTAACTGTCGGATAAAATGTCCGACAAGTCCTTTCATGAAACGCCGCCCAGATGTTCCTCGTGTATGAAAAGAATAAAGCTACCAGGGAAAACTTTACTAAGGAATCACCATGAACCCCCAAACTTTAAAAGCAGAAGGAGAAGAGGACGAGAATAATAATAGGAAATAGGAAGAGGAAGAGAAGGCAGAAAAGAAGGAAATAGATAGAGAGCTGAAGTTATTTGCCAAAAGTTTTTGAATTAGAGCCGATTCCCCCCCCCCCCCCCCCCCCTCTTGTCTGCTGTTGGAGTCCTCGACTATACTACTATTTTCAGAATTATGTAGTGTTCCTCCAATCACGTCAGAACTTTTTTTTACTACTGCTTTGGAAGTGAAATTTGTTTTTGGAGGGGGAGCGGGGCTGTCAATCCATGCTGAGACAATATCTTCATTTAATCTGGCGTTTACTGTGATTAGCATGGAAAATGTTAATACTTTGTAATTTTGTTTCCAAATCACAAGTACAGAATTTAATTAATAATTTGAGACTGGTACTTTAGATTCACAATGTTAACAAGATATGACTTCCAGATATTTTTTTTACTTTATTTTCTTAAGATTGCATAATTGTAGTTAATATAATCATATATAATTATTTGCGCTAACTAGAATTACTGTATATCACGTATATGTAAAACGGTATTTTACAAATCTATTATACTATTCGCAAAACTCTGAATCTGAAATATCGCAAGAAATTTCCTATATTACCATAAAAGAATTTCAAAACCATAACAATATCTTTATTCTTAAATGACCGTCTCATGTATAATTATGCTAACTATGGGTCCTTCATAGCAACGTGTTTTTTAAAGGCAATTTTACCACTTTTTATATCAGTATATGTGGTTGCTTGTCACTGACATGTTTTATACATCCACTTAGGCTTTTCTATTTTAAACCTGTATATATCGACAAAATAATATGTATTCGCAACATTTACAGTTATTTCATGTTTATGTCATGGCCGTGTATTAGAGCACATCTCTCAATCAATGAAATATTGTTATATTAATTTGACATCACAAATGTTTGTATCGTTGCCAATGGGAGAATTTCCATAGCATTAGTGATTTTAACTTTGCAAATGTTTATTGGTTATCTAATTGTACTCAAACTTTTATATGTTTTTTTTTATTCAAACAAGCTCAATTGTTCCAAGAGTTTCCTTCTTATTTAATACATTGCTTACCTTAATCTGCGTGCTGCAGTGACATGGGAAGGTGGAAGGGGCGCAGCGATACTGAAGCACACTCTCTCCCATCACGTTTATTTGACGGTGAGAACATTTTCCTTCACATTTTTGACAAAAGATTACCTTATTTTATTCGGAAGTGAAGAGCGCCCCCTCATAGAAAATCGTCCATGCCTCTGATCCACTGTTAACAGTGCAATGTGCTGAGAGAACACAAATTCCTGCATGGTTAATAATTCGAGGTGTCATGGTATATCATGTATAAAACGGTCCCAACAGCTTGTAATTGTATTTTTTTTTTTGGGGGGGGGGGTTCCGAGTAAGAGTTAAAAGTGGATTCTAATTGACGAAACACATTCTTGTCAACTTTCATCAATAAATGATTTATGTAAAAAAAATGATACCTCATACTTGACTTTTCCTTTCGATTAATGTATTCTGAGTTCTAGTTTTGCGCTAAAATTATGGCAGGCCGATTTTTTTTATTTTTACATCGTTTGTATCTTGAGTCGACTGAACTATATCCCCTTGCTTAAATGAAAAAAAAAATAATATCTTGGGCATTATTCCATTTTGGCTTTTGAAGGAAAACTATTTTAGATATCTATTAAAGGCATGAACATGGCATTTTGAAGGGCAGTACATGTTAACAGATAAAAGAGTAACTCTTATAGAATCTAAAACAGTTTGTAAGTAGTCTGTAGCATGCAGGATAATGGAGATATGGAAGAAAAAAGAATGGCATGCAAATAATAATAATAATATAGGATATTTATACTGCGCACATATCCACCTTGTTAGGTGCTCAAGGCGCTCCTATATTACCCGGCTAAGCTAGGCGTTCATAGCACACGCAGCTTCTTAAGGAATTACTTCCTACCGGTACCCATTTACCTCACCTGGGTTGAGGTAAATGAATGGTTCAAATGGATTTGAAATTTACAAAATGGCGTCTGGCTGGTCAACCATGTATAACTGAATGCCAGATGCACAATAATAAGTGTCCTGGACAACATTCCTATAAAAATCGGAAAAATTTGGATGATGAGTGACGGGGCAAGGGCAGAATCCAAAAAGGAAATGGAATTTGGGGGAAGAAAGAGAAGATTGCCGAAGAGGAATAATGAACATTGAGCATAGACCCCCATTTGACGTCAATAATCATAATTTACTTTTATATAGCGCTTTATCAATCTACGACTGCTCAGAGCGCTTTACAATTATTATTACCCGGTCACTGGATTCATGGCTTTTTAGCAGGTTAGGTTGTTAGGCGCACATTTGCTAAACCAACCACAATGACGTTGTTTCCTACCTGTACCAAATGGGTCCAAGGTTACTCGTCACCCAGAAAAGAGAAATATTTCTTTTGTTTGGAGTATTATGAGGCTTGACATAAACAGTCTTGGTAGGCATTCGACAGTCAGGCTGAATATCTTATTCTTGTTCTTGAATGGGTATATGAAGGACTTGCTGTCGGAATCTTGGAAAGCATTGGTGTCCCAAGTCAACTAAAGATGGGTTCGGATTTGTCCACTGAGGCAGAGCCTTCGAATGAAACAGTCAGACGAAAAAGAGATTCAGGCCAAAGGACTTCACATCGGGTTCTTGTTGAGAAGAATAGTTTAAGGTAAGAGTATAGTCAAGCAAAAAAAAAATATATTATGCTCGATGATACCAGCCCGGGAGCCGGAAGGAGAGGGGTACGTACTTAGTATAAATATATGATACGTAATTTGTGCCGCGGTTGAGACTCCAATTTTCAGCCTAAATTTCCGTTACAGAGCATTACCAATCTGAAAGCCACAGATATTCATATTTTTCCCGTTCCGGAGACCCTTGGTGATTTCTCGTTTCAATGCCCGCCTCTCATGAACTACTAGCCGAGTCAGTGCTTCCACAAAAAATTGAATTTATTGTTTAAGCCCGGCGGGGGCCACTTCCATTGACCAGTGGATACCATGCGTGACCATGCCGGTTTTGAAAAGCATTTTAAACAAGTATTTTTCATGTCCTGAAAAGTATTGGCGTGTACAACATATTTGGAAACAAAGTATATATAACCTTGACATGTATTCCTTGAATTGAACCCCAAAGCAAGTGCAATAATATATGCCAATGGAAATTATTACAGACCATTTAACAACTCAAACCCCAGATTAAGCAGACCAATTGGGACGAAAAATAATACTACCCTTTCATGAATTCCATCTCCCATAGACTTTGTACACTTTTCGGCAAGAAATTGACTCGTAAAAAGTCACGTGACGTCGCGATGCAATATCAGTTGGTAGCGAATTGGTCTCAAAAGTTGCGTGAGACTTTAAAGAAAAAAGTCATAAAATTTTGCGGCGCTCCCCTTTTGCGTCTCAGAAATATCGCGCGAAGCGTCGAGGGGGTAGGGCATGATAGCTTTCCCCCAGTCGGTTTAGGGTTAACCTTTACTTTCATTGGGTTAAGTATACCACCCCCCACACCTTGCTCAAATCGGACCCTATATAGTCCTAGTGTTGGGGCAAAAAGTACATCCTCTATAATGTATTTTATTCTTTTCATAACCTCGCAAACTGGAACGTAAATACGTGGTTTTCCAAACGAAATATCCTACACTTTTTTCATTATTTTAGTGTTTTTGACACCCTTATTACGAGGTATCCAGTCGATATCGTCAATGGAAGTGGCCCCCAGTGTTTGAGCTTCAAAACTTCCTTAAATTTGGAGAAAAGAATCCTTGAATTGATGTTCCGAGCCAATCGCTCAATACTTCGTGGTACAAGCTTACTTTGTTTCACCATGTTGTGGTAGGTCCATGGTATCACTAGCATGTATGATGGAGAATAGCTGATCTTTGGACACAAAGAAGAACCAGAACTTGACTTGCCTAAAACGTTCCCCTTGAATGGCTTTGGCAACAATGTATTTCACAGGTCACTAACAATACAGTGTGTGAAGACTGAAAGATACAGTCATGCAACCGAGCAGATTCAAAACTTTGTATTGTGTCCCTTCTTCCATTAACCATTCAGCTGAAAATATGGTTTATTGTGCCATAACTGAATTCATGAATGAATTATTGGATTCCTTATATAACTTTTGGATGACTTTAAAACATAACAAAATAAATTTAAAATCTTTGCTCTGTTTAAAAGAAATAAATTCAAAGTAAAACACGCAATCTGGTAAAAAAACACACACATGCAGCGGGAGGACTCACTTAGTTTTAGTGTAAACAAAATGGAATTATAGTAAAGACTTTTCTCGCCATTGTTGCTATCATGTTCATACTGCTAGTGAAAGGAAACAAAGTATTGGCTTATTTAAGGACGTTCCACAGTTATGTTTCTGAACATATTTTATACTCTGTGCTCTTACGTCACAAAGGATAAACAGTTGATTAATAAGCTGTAGGTATAAGCTGATTTGTTATTATCTGCAATCTAACTGCAGATCCGATGTGTAATTTTATGAAGCTAATAAACTGGAATTATTCCTAGGACATTTTTTTTAATTCCTCTACAATTTCAAAATACTGTAGTGCTGCAGCAAAGAATGACGAATATGACTTCGAGAATGGTAGAGTGGTTTGAAATTTATCACACATGTCCAGGATCTCTTGAAATTCATTGAATAGATCGCCTCGCTGTGATGAAAGACTGAAGTGTGTGTGAATGTTTCTACGCAAATCCTCAGGTGACTCGAGTTTCAGTGCTGCTCTTGAGGCACATAGGTGAACCAAATAAGAACATTTCACTGGTATGATTCATGGAAAGTTTTCTCTCAGGATATGTGACACAGAATGGTGAGCTCCAAACATTACGTTACATAATTCTGAGCAGTATCACAACTCTCATGGTAATATCCCTTTCTCTTAGAAATTCTACAACACACCTGTAGATGGTGTTGGATTTGCCATCAGGCATGCTGACGGCATAAATTAATACATTATTCATAATGAAGTTTGTGTTGTCAAAGAAAATTCCCTTGGCAGTCGTTTGACTGGTAGTGGACTTGTTTTCCTTAGTAGATCTATGCCTGCTTGGCGGAATGAAATCCCAAAACTTGGCGAATAGTATTTGTTGCCTTTTGTGGAACAATTTTCAGTGTCATTTGGGAGAAGACTTCGAAGTAGTGCAAGTAAACTATCTGACAATGAAATTGAAAGATTATTCTCCCTAAGAAAAGTTGCAATCTGCATTTCCATTTTTACAGCAGGTTCTGAACTTCTTGATGTAAATAAAATAATTTATTTTTTACTGTGAATTATCTTGATGGGCATGCATCTTAGATGCTTCTTGATGTGACTTTGTTGATGCATGTATTGCAAGTGAAGTTTTAATACAACTTATTTTCGATTTAGGCTTACAGTATTTACAATATGGAAAGTTTTTGCCCTGCTCTTTCTCATCAATTAGCGAATTCGAAAAGCTGGAATCTGACATCCAATTATCACAGAAACCTTGTTCACACTTAGCTCATTTCTTTATAGAAGATTTCTTAGAAGGAGAAGAAGCAGGACTGTCAGTAGTAGGAGTAGAACAAGCCATCTTTATCTTATCCTTGATCTGGAGCTTCATCCCTTGGAGGCTCATCAATCACCCATGTGTCACTGTCATCAGCAGTAGATGTGAAATCACATGTTGAATCACCGTCATCCGTAGGCCTACGCTTCCGCTTTGTACTAGAAGAAGGTTGATCCATGATTAATGTCAGTTCTATTCCATATATTCACCAAAATCACCAAACGGGTCTAAAGCACCAAACTAAATCAAACTTCCAAATCCAGTGCCAAACTTAAACCCAAGGGGCCGGGATGGTAACTGGTCGCCACGTGCGCGTACGTAGTGCAGTGTTCAGCAAATTTAAGCTTCGAGTTCGGCTGCGCTGTCCATGCCGCTTTCGCGTGCTCGATCGATCTAGAAAGTTCCAAAAAGTGTTTGATCTCGAGAATCCGTCCTAAAGCTGTTTGCGTTATTGATAGTTATCACTGTGCGAACCCACGTAAAAAACATGTCTCAGACTCAGTCAGTATCAAGATATATGGTCAGTATGCCCAGTTCAAAAGAATTTATAGCCACCAACCCACATGTTAGGAACTTTAAGAAGTAGGGGCCTACATATACGATGGTTTTAATAGTCTGATATCCAGTGGTTTACTTAAATTCACCTTATTCTTGAAATATAGCCGATTTCGTTCAATTTTGCTAAAAATTTCCTTGAATTTCCGTAAAATTTCCTAAATAGAAATTTTCATAATTCAAAAATTAATTCCTTGGTATTCATTGAATTTTCATAATTCAAAAATTAAGTTGCAGGTGGAAGCACTGTACTAAGCTTGTCGGAGAGGCGAGCTCGATCAGGGCAGAGCCATAGCGGCGGAGGCCCGGAGCTCCCCACGTGCCCGCAGCGAGCTTGCGCTAGCCCTATATGAATCTAGCCGCTAACAATTACGCCGACGCCCCCGTTTTATGTGGTCAGTTCCAGACCACTGCATTTTTAGCAATCTTTTATCCAAAAGCCATTCAGGAGACCCCCGTTTTAAGATCAAGATTAAGTTCTGGAGCCCCCAATTTTCGACTTTGGCGCGGCACATAATGACATAGGTATCATGTTATAATTATGTATTGCATCTATCCTTATAAAATCAGATTCAAGAGGAGACTCACTCTTTTAGAGAAGAAATACGAGCTCGATGCATCAACTACAACCAATCAGCCCACAAAGTCCACCAACAGCTTTCACCCTGGCGCATTAACGAGTATTTCTGAAGAGGACGATGTCTATTTCCCTTATGAAAACCTCGTACTGGAAGGCGGCGGAAGTCAGGGAAATGCTTACCTTGGAGCCATTATGGTAAGAACTTAGCTGATTGTTACTTGTTCTTTTCCTAGCAAAGGAATTTTTAAGTAAGATACGACCACTCTCATGACTGAAGAAATACATATGCAGCCTGTCGTGGGTCTACTGCTCGAATCTAGTCTGGGGATTTGTCAGAATAACGAAGGAGTGCCTTTTTTTAAATTCATTTCATTCATTGCCATATTCCAGTTCGATAACATGAAAAAACCCTGATAAATACAGAAGAATTGGTTCAAACATGATTACGAATTCATAAAGACAAGTCGAAAGCAAACTTCGTCTAAAAGTAGACCAAACATTACCTCTACGACGACTACAGCTACTGCTACTACTACTCTACTACTGCTCCTACTACTACTCCTACTACTACTACTGCTGCTGCTGTTGCTTCTGCTACTACTGTTGTTACTACTACTGCTGTTGCTGCTGCTACTCCTCCTCCTACTCCTACTACTACTGCTGCTGCTGCTACTACTACAACTACCACTACTGCTAATACTACTACTACTACTACTACTACTACTGCTGCTGCTGCTGCTACTACTTCTACTACTTCTACTTCTACTACTGCTTCTACTATTTACTTAATTTTCACTCTTTTTTTCTATACGTCAATTAGGAAATGGAGCGACTCAACATCCTGGGGAAGTTACGACGTTTCGCTGGTTCCAGCGTGGGGTCCATGACAGCATGTCTGCTTGCCATAGGACATGGGTCTAGCAAATTTCTCTCCATTGTGAACGATGGCCCCCAATTTTCAGATCTGTTAGGTAATTAAAACGTTGAAAGAATTGAATATCAAGTTTTACTTGCTTGTACAAATTTTAGTTTAAGCCTTCTCATATGGGCCCCGGTACAGTATAAGGAAAGGGTTTCGCAGGAATTTGAATTCATATCGCCGATTTTGCTTTGATATGCCATGAGAAGTTTTTAAAAATATTTATCATTAACATGTTGACGTATAGTTCTTCACTTAATTCATTCTTTTCTCAAATATTTTCTTTTTAAAATATTTTTCTTTAAGACGCAAGCTGTGGAAAACTAAGCCTGGTGCCAAATCTGTATCGTTACATGGGCTGGCATCCGGGGAGGTATTTCTACACGACGCTCGGTAAGGACATTGCTGAAAAGCTAGGAGACGAGAATGCTACATTCAAGGTAAGTAAATTCACCCACAAACCAACCGCCTTTATAACCGATAACTCGTTCTTTCAGGTTCCCTCAATCTAGAGATATGTTCAAAAATTGCACAAATTTATATTCAAAATGCAAATGAAAGAAAAGCTACGTCATGGATGCATCAATCATTGCACCCCAATAAACCATTAGGGATCATATCTACAACCCTAAATTGACAAGATATACTTGTGAGAGATGTCATTTTTTTTTAAATATCATGTAACCATACACATTATAAGCGAGTGTGAATGAGTAAAATCCTATGCATGTTTTTGTTTGCTTGGTGCAAGAAGGAGGCTTCCACCTTACAGGGTGATGTTATTCCATTTTGGGCTCAAAATTAAGATTTTATTTCTAATTGTCATTTAGAATTGTTATTTTTGACATTCACAAAAGACCGTTGGGGCGTAACCGTACTGTTTTGAATTGCATTCAAACCATTGCTTTCATTCTCTCTTTTTAAGACTTTTTCGGTTATACAATGACATTTAGAACCAAACTATTTGAATGTTTCATTCACCTATCCTCCCCCATAGGACCTTTACGATCAGACTGGAAAGGAATTATGTGTAGTGGTGACCAATCTAAGTACAATGATGGAGGAGTACTGCCACGTCAAGACTACTCCGAACATGCCAATTAGAACAGCAGTCAGGATGTCCATATCTGCTCCATGTAAGGAATATATACCTTACGGTCATAGAATATGCATAATTATATTTTTCATAACTTGACAAAGCCCTATGGGCGAAAATTCGTTAATATATTATTGCCCACGGAGTTTTGATACTTTTATTTGCTTGAACCTATATATAAATATAAACTCAAAACGAGTTTGGACATCTGAATTCGATCGATAATCCCTCCTTGGTTTTAGTTAATATCGATGTGTAATCAATATCAATGAATAGATCATTAAATTTTCTTTAAAATGATACCCTACATGATATGATTATGGAGTCACATGGAGGTGCAGTGCCTTGAAATGTGGGGGAAGGTCAACATTCAAAAGTTGCAAAATTACAGAATATTGAAAATCATTGTTCTTTTTTCCGTGGTGATTAGTGAGTTTCTGATCGGTTTCTTTTGTTTTCATGCACATTAACCATGTTAACGTGGAATCATACACACCTCTGCACAAGCAAACACATAACTGACAAACAAACATGCATGGGTATTTCAAACCGCGACTCAAACCATGTTATCTCAAGGAACTAAAACCACAACAAAAAATAAAAAATGAAGAAGCAGGGGTTTGATTTGAATGGATTTTCATATCTATTGACACAGACAAAAGAATCATGTTCTGCATTGACCCTTTATGACTATTTCTGCTCGTTTTGCAGCTTTTCAATTCAGACCTCATCCAACAATTTTGAATCCTGCTCTTTTATGATCATGGTAATAGCATGATCATAACAAGCATGGTATCATTTTAAAGAGAATTAAATGATCTTTGAATGATGTCAAATATGCATTGTGTAAAATTGGGATTTGGGATAAATTAATGGCCAAACTCGGATATATATATATATTATATATATATATATAGGCGAAAAATTACAAGACGATTGGACGTAGCTGATAGACCACAATTTATTCCTTCCGAGCATTCGTCCTTACGGGCCTTCATTATTGGTTCTATGTTAACAAAAACGAACGAAACATATCAATAGTATATGGAGGGAGTAACATATGGGCATATAGGCATATACATGTATAAATATTAAAACTGGTGTGATAACATATCAACAACAAAGTCGTATGTAATATATGCACACATACGCACATGAACATATACCTGAATATACACCTACATACATATAAATATATATACACATACATACACAATGCACATACATATACATATACTCATACATACACACATACATATATATATTTATACATAAAAATAAAAACATATAAGTGTCTTAATGGGGAGACATTTTACCTGGGTCTGTGGGGGTCTTTCGGGCTGAGTTGTGGAGCGTCGGCTGTAATGGTGTGAGGTAATGGGCGTGACTTAAGTTCGTTCAAGTGAAACGGATTCGGTCGAAGTGGATTATGGGTCCTTAAGCAATACGAAATGTTACATTATAAAACAAATTAATTACAAGCAAATGACCAGATACGACTTCTATACATTGATTGAGTGACAAAAAATGACAAGACGTCCAATCGTCTTGTCATTTTTTCGCCTAAGTATTTTTGTACAAGACACAGTAGTCATGTTAGAGAGTAGATGCCTGGTTACATTTATTATATATATATATATATATAATATATATATATTATATATATTATATTATATATATATGTATATATATGTATATATATTGTGTGTATGCATGTGTGTGTACGACTGTTTGCTGAAAATGCTGAATGTTTGTATAAATACCCAGGAAAAAAAACGCACACACACCAACACACGCACACATATGTATACACTCTGGTGTATTTTGTATCATCCACTGGTTTCATAAATGATTTATTTGTTAATGAAACAGTGAATGCAACCCTACTAACAAAGATTATAATGATTATGAAGGGACGAAGTTGTGACAAACAACATTATTGTTATTAGAAAAATAACTACTTTACCCAAAACCACAAGAATGAGAGTTACTTGACATGGACAGAAGGAAAGCAATTGCATGCGGTATTAAATCACATCACAAGGTAACACGATGAAAGAACTTGGTACATATATGGCAAGTTGATCTTTTTCAAGTGTTAATCAATAGCGTTGCGAGCAGAAAACGTTGAGGGTTCACACGTGATGTTAAGGGGGATTTTTTAAAAAGCTGAGAGCGAGCGAAGCGAGTGGGCAAAACGGTTGAAATTTTGATACAGAAATCCTATTTTGTGATAGAGTTTTAAAAATATTCAGAATATGATATCATAAATACATCAATGTTGCTGTTAATTCTTCTCAAATATCGTTATGCAGTTGTATTTGTTCCTGTCAAGCGGCAACATATGGGCCGGACCGATCTCTACATCGACGGTGGTGTTTTGTGTAACTATCCAGTTCATTGTTTCGATGGTAAGTATTAATTAATCTAAAAAAAATATATGTATAATATTTGACACAGACAGCCCAATCGAGAACCAGTTCTGAATCATTTAAGATTTAGGGAGGGCTTTTTTAGAATGTTTTACCAAACACTGTAAGTGTATTTGGGCCATTGGGGGTGTTTTATTCTTGATTTTGCATGTTATTTCTTTAATTGAAACAATGAACATTTTAGTGATATCGTTTTTAATCCTAATGCAAATTGTTGGACTACTTTCTAGAATGTCATTTTCTGAGTTTTAGTTTCAGTATACTGAAACTCAGAAAATGACATTCTAGAAAGTAGTCCAACTTACGCCTATGACCAAGTTTTTTAAAGCGTTGATGGAGCTTGGGTAAAATAGTCGTAATTAGAGTAAACCAACATTTGGCAGCCATAACACCATTTAGCTTTGGTCAAGATTGACGAATATTATTTTCTTTACCACCGTGTCTTACGTACATTTAAAAAAGAATTGCAAAATCTTTACTACAGTTCAGAACGATTTATGAACATTATTTTTCCCTTGTTTTGGTAGGATGGTGGCTTTCTATGAAACCCGAAGACTCTCTCCTGAAGAGAATGCAACCCCTGGAGGATGCAGCCAAGCTTCTCACCAAGAAAGAGAGATTTGGGATGTTCAACGACAAAACATTCGGCATGATCATAGTAAGTTTGACACTATTATTTTGCATTGATGATTGTTCATATAACATGTATAAGCAAAACAACTGAATATCTCAGTGTCAAATGGTAGTTCTGATATTACATCAAGTATCAGGGGAATTGAAACAGAAATTAACAATTTTGAATCAATGTTAATGATTACGATAAAGCATTCTGAGAGAAAAGAAATTTAGTTAGTAAAAAGGTGACGGTTGGTTGTCGAGTTTATGTGATTTTTCAATTAGCTATATTCCGTGGTGGTTCACGCTTAATCCTTAATTCTTGACTGACCCAAAGTTCTACCTAACAGTAACAAGTGTTATAATATCCTTCCTCTTTGTCAACAGTACAGTGATTATGATTCCCACGTACTTGCAACCAATCCCGAACTAGAAGCACCCATAGCACCTATACCAGACACAAAACTTGCCAGGTAAGTTTTCATTTATTACCGACTGTCATTTGCAAATTCCGACCAAAGCGAGTTATTATTGATTAATTTTCAAGTTCGGTTGAAGCACCAATTTCTTCTGCTTCGACTTTATCGATTTCGAGTGCCACCTATGTAGTATTGAGGGTTAATCGAATGGAAGGACTTTAGAACGAAATGGTAAAGACGACTGTCTACTTACAAGTTTCCGACATCAAGTAGCATGATGGGAATGACATCCTGTGCTTATACGACATCTGTCACTATCATTCGTCTTATTGGTGCCCCTCTTATACGACAATGGGAGCATGTTGTCAGGCGAGGGTAGCATCATCTATCTATTCTAGTTTCTTACATAAGTATCCAATAATATACAGACTTTATAAAACTAGTAATAAAATAACGAAGTTATTCAAAGAAAAAGCAAACCAAGTTTAGTTTTGTTTCTTCTGCTCATCTATCTTTTCTCTTCCAGAAATCTGTTTTAACACTCTCAGTTTTCGTTGTGGATTTTCAGTTTACTAGGCTCTGTAATTGGGACTTGAACGCGATTGTTTGCGTTCAAACACAACTCATTGATAGGGATTCGATGGTAGTAGGCCACAAGATTTGTAAATCCGATGCAGTCGTCTCTTTCCTAAGAAGTGACACCTATAGCTTAATATTTTTTTAAATTAAAAATAAATGTCATATCGAGTATTCTGCATTATGTTGTTAACTAACTTTTATTCCATCTTAGAGCACACCAAAAAGTGAAAATGAAGAGAGAATTGAATTTTAAAGAGCATCGTCTCGTGACAGACGCAATGACGAGATTCCTCAAAGTTCTGGATCAGAACTGTTTAGAAGGTACCACAATTAAAAAGAACGAATTCATGCAAGCCTTCAACGATGTAAGTACATATTATGTGGGCTAAGTAACAATCCAGAGACAGTATTGGAAATACACTGATAAACCACAGAGTAGTAGGTCCATGTATGAATAGGCTGGGCTGTTTTGACAACAAAATACTTAATGAAATTTGGCTAAAAGTACTATATGTATCATGTGTATTGGATTTGTACACGAATTTACGTTTTTGAGTAATTTCGGGTCTGCATGCACTTTATACGAAATGTAGTTTCGGAACCGCGTACCCGGGGATCGCAAGTTTGGTCTCAAAAGTTGTGTGAGACGTGAAAGTAGCAAGTCAGCGACCGACCCGAAAAATGTTGAGGGGGTGGCTTATTATGGTTAGAACATTTGTTGTTTCATTTGAATTATCTAACATCATTTAAATGCTAGAATCTCGACATTGCTCGGTTTGGGTGTACTATTGCTAAAAAAACTAAGAATTTCTAATCAGTGCTAAAGTTTTGGTTTTGGTCCTTACTCCTAAACTATCGGTTTAGAAGTAAGGAGTAGTTTTGCTGTCTAATGGGATGTTGCAAAAACTTGCGACCAATTGCAAGTCAATTTTTGGTCCCTATTCAATCATATGCCTTGCATTTAATTGCAAATTAGTGATTGATTCCTAATTTGCTCCTTGAAACAACAAGTGTAATCTGAGTTGCTACAGCTAACGTTGATCTGTCAGTTGTAAATTTGAAACAAAATATTTGCAATTGATCACAAATATTTTCTTGCAACACCCCATAAGACACCTTCTACGACCATGATCTTGAGGTGACACTGTTCTGTGCAATCACGAAATTGTGATCCCTTTCTTCCCTTCTTGTATGATCACACCCGATTCTAAGTGTTTTGATTACGTCTCTCATTGTTTTTAGAATGAAGAGTTCACATCTGACCACGCCCAAATTCTCTTCGGTGAAGACCTTACTATCGAGGAAATATTTGCCAGTATTGATGCCAATTCTGATGGGGAGGTATGAAATCATCGTAATCGTATTCACACATATTACATTTAATATCTTTTGTTACGAAATACTTGATAGGAACGTACCATGTAACTTGTAGACTCTATACAATACTTTTCAGTCTCAGTAACTTACAAGACAGTACGACATTTTCTTACATGAATGCAGGACCTTGTGAATAAAAATAGTTTACTTAAAGTTTCTATTATCCAAACTTAAGACCCTAAAAAGTCCTCAATCTTTTAAGATGTTTTAAAGATCCCAATGTTAGGGGACAAAACAAGGTTCTGCGCAATCCCATCCGGGAAAGCCCACTGACTACGATTGAAGTACATGTAATCGGTTTGACTTTGTATGGTGGTTTTTACAGGGATGTATATAGTTTATTCTCCACCATGAAAATGCCAAATGCCCTCAGTTCATCACCCCCCCCCCAAAAAAAAAAAAAAGATTGTAATACCTTTCCGAAGTATCCCTTTTTGTTGCATCCTCAACTGACATGAGGGGAATGAAAGCATATTACAGGTTATTAAGAATTTGTTTTATGATTAGATTGACTTCAACGAGCTGATGTCTTTAGCTGAGCAGGAAGGCGTAGGAATCCAAACCCATCACATTGGAACAGGACATCTTGAGATCAAGAACACGACTGAGTATCTCGTTGGTATCTTCAATATGCTTCTCATGAATGTAAAGAGAGCTTTCTTAGAGGTTAGTCCCGTTTGCTGCTGAAGAATCCTCACCTGTGCAAATGTAAAGGCCCTGTCACATCGTTCCATGCAAGCCTTACGGGTGATTGCCTGCAACTCACCCAGTGAGTCCAACTCTCCCGCTTTCGGCGGGAAATCTCCCTCCGAAAGCCCATTTTCGCAAAAATCTCCCATTCTCCCGCTCGAGATTTAATATCTCCCGCCCAGGCCCTGTGTCTCCCGCTTAAGATGTGTTTTCTCCTGCTTAGAATTATCTTTCTCCCACCGAAACGCCCTTTTTAACTGGAATCAAATTTTCATAGAGCGTCAACGCTCCGCCTCGCGATCTCGTACTCATAAATTTAGGAGGCGCGAGCTAGCTAGCTAGCATCATCCCTCCTTAGGTCCTCCTATGGCCTACGTGTGCGATTTGATTCATTGAGTTGTTAAGTACTAAGTACTATCCTAAGGCGTACATGACCCCCCAAAAAAATAAAAATAAAATCACTACCAAGAACAAAAGAGAAGAGGAAAGAGAGAAGGGTGAAATATATTCTTTTCAATATGAAGTCAAAATCTATCACAAAGTTGGATTTTGGATAAAACTGTTGAATATTTTGCTTGCTCGCTTCGCCATCTCGCATCTTTTTATAAATTTTACGCGATACGCCATATCGACCCCTGTTACACCCACAAATGTAATAACGCCCACAAATGTAATAACACTTTACCCACAAATGTAATAACGCCCACAAATGTAATAACACTTTACCCACAAATGTAATAACGCCCACAAATGTAATAACACTTTACCCACAAATGTAATAATTTTTGATCGCCCACAAATATAATAATGACTTTACCCACAAATGTAATAAATTTGAAGGGATTTTTGGCGAATCCGTTCTAAACTAAAATCCTATAGTAATGCGTTCATATAGCACAAAAGTGCAAAGTCCTTTTTTCAGACCGGGTTAATAAAACATCAAAGTACAAGTCCGAAGTCTTTCTTCCAGACCCGGTTGTTTCAAAAATTATAATATAAATCCAAAGTCTTTTTTCCAGACCCGGTTGTTTCAAGAATTTTGATAAGTCCAAAGTCTTTTTCCTGACCCAGTTATTTCAAAATTTGAAATATAAGTCCAAACTAAGATACGATAATGATATTCCTGTGGCTTAGTCTTTTCTCCAGACCCAGTAAATTAAAACTGGTGGAATTAATGTCTTTGTTGTTGTTTCAACTAATACGGTGTATATTGTGAATATATGCACTAAGAGTAAATTGAGAATCAAGCGTAGTCTTTTCTCCAGACCCGGTTACCTGTTATTTAAACATTATGAATAACAGTTTAAAAACAGTATAAAGACCCCATAATCTTATTAATGCTGGATATAGCGTAGCCTTTCAGCCCGACCATTTTTTTCTTAAAAAAAAACGCTAATAGTAAGAATTTAAAAAAATCAAAGTCTAAGACCAAACAAACCTTCAACCTAAGAACCTGTTTTAAAAGAGGTTTAGAGTGTTGTCTTTATTCCAGACCTAAAACAGTTACGAAAAAAATCTTCTAACATAAGACCTTATATTCTTATTCTCGTGGAATAACACGAGTTTAAAACGTACTCTTTCCTCCAGACCCGGCTATTAAAAAAAAGTAACTGAAAAACTTCGAATCTAAGACCAAATTTCCAAAGTTTCACCCAGTAAAAATATGTCTTTTTTTTAAATAATACTACTACCCTACAAAACATTGTAATAACGCGTGAGTAAAGCAGACATCCTTTCTCCAGACTTGGTTACTATTTGAAAAAATAAAATAGTTTTTACAAATATTGTAAAACGAATACCCAATAATCTAATTACTGTGGAACAACATGAAGACCGATTGTCGAAGATCGACTTTCCTCCAGACACAATTATTTCAGGAATAAAAAATCAATAAAACTCAACCCCCAACAACGAATCTAAGAACCAACAATCCTCCAAATTAAGACCATGCATGTAGAGAAGCACATGTTTAGAGCGATGTCTTTATTGCAGACCCGGTGATTTAAAAATGATTTAAACAATCCTAAAAACAAAAGACTCATATTCTTATTCTTGTGGAATAACACGAGTATTATGCTTAGTCTTTCGTCTGGACCCGGTTATTTAAAAGATAAAGAAATATTGAAAAAAATGACAGCTGAGACCAATCTTCAAAATTAAACCCACTTAAAATGCTTGGGCTTAGAGTGTTGTCTTTACCCCTCACCGACGTATATTATAACTTTTGAAACGACCGGGTCTGAAAAAAGACTTTGGACTTGCATTATAATTTTTGAATTAACCGGGTCTGGAAAAAAGACTTTGGACGTATATTATAATTCTGAAACAACCGGGTCTGGTAAAAAGACTTTGGACATATATTACAATTTTGAAAAACCGGGTCTGGAAAAAGACTTGGACTTGTACTGTAATATTTCATTAACAAGGTCTGGAAAAAAGACTTTGAACTTTTGTGCTATATGAACGCATTACTATAGAATATTAGTTTAGAACGAATTCGCCAAAAATCACTTCAAATTCATTACATTTGTAGGTAAAGTCATTATTACATTTGTGGGTAAAGTGCATTATTACATTTGTGGGTAAAGTGTTATTACATTTGTGGGCGTTATTACATTTGTGGGTAAAGTGTTATTACATTTGTGGGCGATCAAAAATTATTACATTTGTGGGTAAAGTGTTATTACATTTGTGAGCGTTATTACATTTGTGGGTAAAGTGTTATTACATTTGTGGGCGATTATTACATTTGTGGGTGTAACACCCCCCCCCCCTCAAAATTTTTGGCTCATAGCCATTGGTGCCATCATATATTAAAAATTTGCCTGAGATAGCATGAGAGAGCATCTAGAACCCTGCTTCCTGGGAGGCTGGGGCCCTTTTAGCGAGACCTGGACCCCGGTCGCAAGGGACTTCGCGCAAATCAAGTTGGAGTCTCCAGTTTGCTAGGGGATCCAGGCGGGAGATTCTCCGGATCAGAAAATTCTTAGGGTTGGAGTCTCTACTCACCCCGCGCAACAAAGGTTTTAGCATGTTCAAAACTTTTCTGCGTGCAAAACAGACTTGCGTGCGCTTCTGCGGGCAACTGCGTGTGAGATAAGTGCTTCTAGATACTGTCAATGCGGGCAACCTGCGGAATGCGGATAGCAAAAATAGTTACCCTCAGGTCACACGCAAGACTTGCACGGATCGTTGTGATGTGATAGGCCTTAAAGGACGAGTCCAGCGCACCCCAACAAAAAGTTGACTTTGAAAACAAAGAGAAAATGCCAACAAGCAAACACTGAAAACTTCATCAAAATAGGATGTAAAATACGAAAGTTATGACATTTTTAAATTTCGCTTTATTTCACAAAACAGTTGCAAATTGGCAGACTGATGACGTCACCCACTCACTATTTCTTTTGTATTGTATCATATGAAATATTCTAATTTCCTCCTCCTTGTCAAGTGAAACAAACTCTTATTTCTCCCTGAACATGTGGAATTACCATCATTTTAACAGTTTATGGTTAAGTTGGTCCTTAAGGTCAAATATGTAAAAATTGAAATATTGTATTATTCAAACAGTAAAAGATAAAAGAAATAGTGATTGATAGACATCATCGACTCTCTCATTTGAATATCGCTGAGTTGTGCATTTAACTGTTTTGTGAAAAATAAGCGAAACTGAAAAATGTCATAACTTTCTTATTTTAGATCCGATTTCGATGGAATTTGCAGCGTTATGTTTGTTTGATTTTTCTCTATCGATTCAAATCAACAATCTTCTGGGGTGGACTTGACCTTTAAAGACTCTGTCACAACGTTCCGTGCGTTCCATGGTAGGTCACACCCACTGATCTGCTGAGGTACAGGTCAGTGGTCACACCTTTGATTTAGAAAATTAGAGGGGTCACTCATCAGAAGCAATGATTATGAGAAGAGATAAATGCATCATGCATGAGAAGAAAATATATGACATGCTTTGTCAAGTGCCTTGAGAATAGTTGCCGGAAGGCACCCTAACTGGGCAATGTAATATGATGATGACTGCTTTCTTGTAACAAGTATTAAACTAAATTAATAAATCTAAAATGAATGCTGCCACCACAAGTGCGTTATACGACAGTTCTTACTTTGTAAACATTTCTTTAGTTTATAGCCTCTGGAAAGCAGTTTGTCAACCTTAAATCTTCATAATAAAGAAAAAACAACATTAAACCATCAGGTCTTTTTAAAAGGAAAAAATATCGCATTACTAAAGAAACTGAAAAGGTGAAAGGGTTTTGACTACACAATTATTATTAACTGAGAACGATGTCCTAATTTATTACCTTGTAAATTCCATGGGAGGTAATTGATCCCTAAGTTCTGACTATTGTATTTCATTTACTCTATTTGTTTTTTTTATTTCATCTATAGGGCCATGATATAGAGAGAACAGTCCTAATCAATACTGTGTATGTCAAATCCTTAGACTTTAGCCCAGAGAAGGAAGACCTGGATTTCTTAGTAGAGGTAAGTGCTCATTTGGTTTTATATCATAATTTCATTTTCAAGGTCCTAATTCTTATGTTCATATTTACATTCAAGAAAAATGGAAATCATAATGAAAATAGTGCATTCATTTGCGTCTTCGCGAAGTTTTTCTTATGGAATATAGAGGCACTGGTCCCGGGCACTGGTGTAATAATTGCAATCATCTTTCTCCTACAATATGTATATTTTATTTTTTTATTATTTATCGTTCCCGTTTAGAAGCGTAAATACTAAAATCTAATTTTCGTTTTACATCATTCGAATCATACCTATCGGATCATGTATAGCCTACGGATCATCTACACGAAATACATTTTGATTGAAACATTCCTATTGGTTTTGTGGTTTGTTATCAATTATGTTTACTAAATTGTTATTATCACTGACCACGTTACATTATCAGTATTCGATTTCTTTTTCCCCTTCTTTTTCGTTATTTCTTCCTTCCTTTCTGTCTTTCTTTCTTTCTTTTCTTTCATTTTTTTTCGTTTTCGTGTCTTTTTTTCTTTATTCGTTTCTTTCCTTCACTCTTTTTATCTGTATATCTTTCTCTCAATCTCTTCCCCTCTTTCTCTTTTTCACTCAATAATTTCTTGCCCCTGATCTCTTATTTCAAAATGTGTGGGTTTCTCCGTACGATTTTTGTCTATTTTCCCTGTTTATTTCTCACGAACAGCAAGGACGTCGTGGACTGCATACATTCCTCAAGTATCAGAAGAACAAAGCTGAGAGGAAAAACATTACCAAGGGATCAGCAAATCTGAACAGTCAAAAAGGAAGAGGAAAAGAAGGATGAGAATAAGAATACGAAAGGAGAGGAGAAGGAAAAAAAATTGTGCCAAAATGTTTGTTAACGAATTATAGCTGATATTTCTTCTTATTGAGGAGTCTTGACTTTCGTACACTTTACAGAAGTATACAACGTTTCTCCAATCCATCCAATCACGTAAAAACACTCTCTGACTTCCACGTTGGAACAAGTCTTTTTTAATGTGTGGTGTGCAATTAAATACTTTGAAAATAATTTTATTGATTTGACGTTTACTTTGAATAAAGCAGAAAATGACATGGGTTTTTATTGTTTGTCATAGATTTATTTATTATTTTCATTAGATTTTTTTCCAAAACACAAATAGGAAGCGTAATTACTGATTCGAGGCACTGGAAATATTAGATATATAGGATGAACATTATATGGCCTCACAAGATTTTTTTTTACTTTTATTTCTCTAATTCCACATTTATACTTGATATCTAGTTTACCTTATTTATATCACGGTATTTATCGTGGTAAGTTATACTTTCTGTATTAATCTTTTTGCAAAATCCTAAATCAGATCTGAAATATCAATAGGATGTCTACTTAAGTGCATACCAATATTTGCACATCCTAAGTAGGCATTTTTGAATGACCGTCTAATGTATATTGTAGGTTTTGTAAATAACTTCTCTTATGAATGAATGAATTTATTTATTATCCAATTCAATGATAATACCATTTTACAAGTTTACAGACAATCAGTTATGAATACATAGAAAAGCAAGGATAATAGGAGCCAGAAAATAGCATGAATGCTAGTCAAGTCTGGCCCATTATAGTCTAGATAAATAGAAACATGTTTTTTTAGAATGAACAATCGTGACTCTGCTAAATGTACTCTGTAATATATATAAACAATGACTACATAATAATTTAACAAAAGTTAACAGTATTTACATATGAAAGATATCTAGATGATAACAAAATTACCATATAGATGGTATCAAAATTTGGTTTTCAAACAGATGTTCAACAACAGATTTACGAAAACTGATCTTGATGGTTTCTTTCTGATTTTGATTGGTAGATCATTCCAAGAAGTTGTGCCTACATAAGATAAACACTCCTTTCCCAAGCTTGTCCTAACCTTTGGTACGTACAGATCCTCATCTTATTTTTGCTTTGTATTATATATATGTTGAATTAGTGAACAATATTGTAGCAGTGAATGTGGCAAATTTGTATTAATTAGATCATACATAAAACTACAGATATATAATCTATACAGTTGGTAAATGTCAAGAACCCTAAATCTTAAGAACCCTAAATAATGGTGCTGATCTTGTCATGTACGTCCTGAATGTTATCGCACGCACTGCCATTTTTTAAATTAATGATATAGAATCTAGATCATTTTTTCTAGCTCCATTTCAACAAATGCTTGCATTATTTATTTGTGTGAGACATTTCATATTTCCTTGTCATTGGCATATTCTTTATGCATCAACTGATATTTTGATACTTTTCAATTTGTATATTTCGACAAAATATTATGCATTTAAAACATTTAGATGCATTTCATTATATAATGACTGTATTAACACTTTTGTCAATCTCTTTTAATTTACAACAAGCTGTTCTTTGTACATCACTTTATAATGCTGCAGTTAAGATGTCAACGTGGAAAACTATCAGGACGTTCTTATTACTATCCATTCCCATATGGCGATGGTATCTCCAAGCATGGCACTGAGAACGATTTATTTATTCATATTATTTTTATTTTATTTTCAGCTTTATTTAATCAGGGCGGCCTCATCAGTTACACAAACTGCTGTCTTTGGGGGCTCTGAAATAAAAAAAAATCAATATGTACAACATTTACAAAAAAAATACATTAATCAAAATTGCATATAAAGATATTACAGTGAAACAGATTCATATGATAAACATTAAATACAATCATATAAAAGATCAAATTTGAATCGGAAGAAAAGGTTACTTTAGATTGAAGACAAGGGGACAAATTAAGGCATTTGGAAACCGCTAAATATGATTTAACAAGAAAGGAAGTATGACTGGTAACAGTATTGTTTGATTTAGAAATAATTTCAGTAACCGTTGAATAATGAATAATAAACAGAATTTGAGTAATGTTGCTAAATGTGATGATATGTGATTTGACAGGCAAAAAAGGTGTGTGTTTTTGAGGTCAGAACCCCGTTTCCCAGTGCCATGGTATTCTCATCGTAAGTTGTATTTTTTTTTATTTGTTATTTTATCAGGGATTTAAAAAGAAATTGAATGAATGAAATGATTTTATAATTAATGTTAATACCCAAGTCTTTTCCATGTTCTTATCTCTTCTGATCTATACACAATGGTCATTCTACATCTTAGATATTTCTCATCCTGTATTTATTACTAATTGAATTAATTGCATTTTTTTATATTCCTTTTCGGCAAAGGAATTCAGACTTTAAAATCGTTTATCACTTACCTGCACGGAGTGCAGAGGTTATTGTCTGATGAATATTTGTTGTGGCACAATCGTTTTTCTCTCTTGCATCGTTATATCTTCATGGTCACACTATAGTGTCAATGGTCCACAGCGTTCCCGCTTTCCCGTCCATGATGACGTTTCCTGTTTGTTGGATTTCTTTTTCGTCATCAATGATCTCATTTGTCCTTTGATTTCAAAATGAATAATTGTACTAAGCAAAACTTTCTAATAAATTATTCAAGTGGTCTAATGATTTTTTTGTCGTTCTTGAAATTAGTTCAGGCTGTATAAATTATGTAGAACGATTGTGTGTCATGATTACAAGGGAAGGGGCGTGTATCATTCAAATCTGTAAACACTGCCCTGTCAGCTATATAGGGATCCATCATCTCCCAGGGGCCACTCACGCGAGTGATGATAACGTTTACCTCTCGACATTGGGCGCGTTTTTTGGGTTATACTTCATATACTTTCCGTGGGTATCAAAATAGGGAAGTCAAAAATGAAAAGGTTTCACGTTTATGGATGATCCAAAATGACAAAATATGGTGAGGTTTTGATAATATGAATTTTTACCATTTTACAAACTACTTTCAAATAAGGTTCCGTATGTTATGAATTGAGAGAGGGGGGAACTGGCACGGGGTAAGGTGTGGTGAGGATTGGCAGGGGCCATGAACTTAAAAAAAAAATAACCAAGAAAAAGGGAAGATAAAGAATCACAAGGAAAGGAAAAGTATGTACTATGATGTTTTCTGAATCTTATATCAAAATCTATAAAAACTAACAAAATTTGAAATTTGTATCAGAGAAGAAAGAAGTCAAGTTTTTCTCGCGCGCAGCCTTTAGAGATTTTGCCTCATACACCATGTCCGCCCTGGCCTCTCGAAATTCCCACTTATGCTAGTGGTTGGTAAACATTGTGAATCTACCGATTGTTGGTTATAAGACAATTGCAAGTAAACGAATGGAGAGTTTTCTTTATAACCAACATTTGGTAGATTCATAACATGTAAACCAACCCACGGTAGGTAAGCATGGTAAGTACCGGGTGTACCCTTCGTGTTTAGCATTTCATAAAACATTTGACAAGCTTTTATTATAAATTATTAATATTTGAGATGCTTCTGTGGTCAACTAGTGATCCCGCATGTAAACTGCGTATAATTTAAAGAAGTCTTTGAGCAGGGAATCTAAACAATTCCCTGGTTCCCACATTGAAATTATTATGTGCTAATAAATAGCAATGGCAAATCACGGACATGCTTGATCATATTATACACATATTGACTAATGGGGTGTGTAATATAAACATTCTTTGGACCGCCGGATTTGTATTTTTCCCGAGGGGTTATATTTTCCCGAAGCGCGCAGCGCTGAGGGAAAATTTGATCACGAAGGAAAATATTAATCCTTTAGGTGGTCCAAAGAATTTTTTTTACACATCCCATCAGTCAATATCTGTTATATTAGATAGCCTCTAATGATGAAGATAAAGTTAGGCCTACCGATGCGTGCAGCATGTTTATGATATTCACAGTGATTGATTGAACTGGTATAGATCTAACGTTAGATCTTGATCTATATATATCTAAGTAACGTTAGTCTAACGCAGTGAATGACCCTTTTCTATTCAAATCAACTTTGTTTAGGCCTAGCCATAGATCTAAATCTAAGTTCGAGCCCAGTCCAGGTCCAGGACCCAAGGCAGGCCGATAATGCATGGTAGCATCTAATCCACAAGAGGGCGCCATACACGTAGAAAAATATATTCATGGACCGGTTGGTCAATATATTCATCGAAGGTGGACCGGCTGGGAAAATACATTGATTTCGATCATATCACGTGACGCGTTATGGACCAATCGCGCTTGGCTATCTGTCTTGGCTATCTAATATTTTATTTTATACGAATACCCCTTTAATGTTCGGGTGAGCCAGCTCGAGAAAAGGGTTCAGGGGGGGGGGGGGGGGCGCTACCAACTCTTTGTCCCCACTTGATCTCATTTGATGACATTTTGTCCCGAACGAAGATGGAACTTGCTCTTTCAATATTTGTCATACATTGAAGTGTACTGCACCATTAACCTTAATATTAATACATTCTCCGCGTGCACGTGCATAAAGATATTTCACAAGGACCCAGTTTATCAAGAACAGATTATTTATCAAGAACGAAATTGTTTAAATTAGGTCTTTGACAATAGTTTTTGAATGCCTAAACGTCAGAAGTGCAGAAGTACAACAATCAGTAGGCTATTTGGTTCTATATTCATATTTATGACATGTTTCAGCGGCAGGTGCTTTTGATTATTTCGACAAATGTATTTTCTATAAAATCAATTTGATTGGCAATTAAATTAACTGTTTTGTATTTTGTGAAGGAATAAGGGTCGCAATACAATCATGGAAACAAAATAAAGAAAGAATACGAATGTGTTATGATGTATCGTCTTTCTCATCGCACTATAAATGATAATTAAAAATGAAGTAGAGTACGGGGAAAAAGATCATTACAGTAAGGGAAATGTATTTTAGTTGTTGTGAGACTGTATGATTTATGGTTTTAGAAAATGCGTATATTCAAACCATTTCAAATTTCTTTGTAGATATATTCCGAATGTTTCCTTTTGGTCATCTAAAAATAATTGTCTGTTTCCTCACTTCCTCCTTCCTTCTCTTTCTGTGGGTTTTCAGGGGAGAATTTCGAATTTTGCAAAGCAGCCGAAAGGAGGGGGTCGTGTCCCCCCTCCCCTCCCCTACATGGAGCAAAAGTCTCAGTATCTCTCTACATCACCATGCATTCCTGGGGATTGTATTTTTGTGTAGGCCTATAAAGCAGACAGGGCGTACATGCTCTCCGCCCACTGTGTGCCCCTAACCCCTCCCTAATAGTTAAATACATTACTCATATCCATCCTTCTTTTCTGTCCAATAGAAAGCCTGCTGTCCAACCTTAAGGTATCTTCGAATAGCCAGTGAACTTCGGACTTTTGGACCTTGCTTCCCATGCGTTATAAGCGTGGCATCTCAGCAGATTCTCGGCCAATCTTATTTTCTCACCGCTACTGGCTCAGAATACCCTCCTAATTTCATCATGGTTTTGTTGATTTAAAATGCACTTTATTATTATAACAATTACTAAGATTATACTTTGATCTAAGCACCAATTAGAAAACAGAATTATTAATGGCCTTGTGAATGGGTTATGACGGTATTCGGGTATCATATTTTCCCTCAATTAAAATATATTCGTATGAAACATGAAAGGACAAAAAACAACAATTATGTTTAAAAAAAAATAGGCAAGGAAGGGAAGGTTTGAACAAAATTGACAAGATAAAAAATGGAGGGTGCCAGAATCCTTAATTTTATTTTTAGTTTGAAACATTTGAATCAAGCTGAACGTATTAATGAAAATAAAAGTCGAATATTATTATTAAATTCAATATTATATTAGACGAATATTAGTTTTGATTACAGATATACAGAATAATTGGGTGTACCCATTCTGTCGACAGAATACTTCCTCCATCAAAAATACTGAAATTTCCCTAACATTTTAATAACATTTTGTATGCAATGGCGGTTGCTTCATAGATACAGCATCATTTTTATTTGCAGTGTGCAATCTGTCATTCTGGCAACCGAAGAAAAAAGTAATGTGTTTTGTACTTTTCAATTTATCATGTATTATCTTGACTACTTGTAAAGCCTTAAGCAAATATGCTCCTTAGATACCAATGTTTGATGTTATTTTTAATGAAGTTAAAAATAATGGAAACTATGTTAATGATTATTAGAGTTTGATGAAATCGAGATCTCAAGGCCACACGGCAGCACACGTAGGCATGGAATGACAAGAATGACGAGAGGGAATGTTCGCTCAGCAGCGTGTGGGGAATTCAAGGACACAGAAAATGTATTGTTGATTGCCCGTCATGACAAAGTACAACCTAGAAGTCTTTGTCGAAAATTGGTTAATCTAAGGAGCATTTTAGTCCTTGCTTCTTGCCAAACGACGTATTTGCAGTGTTTCTCCTGCTCTGAAACATAGGATGGAACTGCTGTTCTGGTTCACCAATTTTCGACAAAGACCTCCCAGCTGTTCTTTGTCATTCGACGGGCATTGTCAATACATTTACTTTGATCTTGATTCCTCTGTATGCCGCATAGCGAAAAAACCCTTGTATTACTAAAAGAGGAACTGAGAAAGGTATAACATTGTTTACCATTCGTCATTTTAGGAAAATTAATTACAATTACGTATATAATAAATCAACACGATGGGTAGGCCTACAGATACCAAATTCTAGCTGGCAATAGGTTAATTTGATATTCACGCAGTGTTCAATATTTGGGACAAATATGTAAACTATTAATCACACTTATCTTGTTATCCTAATGAACCATGTTCAAGTAAATAATGTATCTAAGTAAAGTAAGATAATTTTCTCCCTATTGCATCATTGCTTTATTAGTCCTCCCATAATAAGAAACATTTTGTTGACATTTATTCTGCTGAATGATATCACATTTTTTCAATTCCATTTTTGTTGTTTTTCGCGGGTGGCGAAACGAACATCGTTTAGTCGATGAAATATATATCCACACTTTGTAAAGGATTTCGAGCCAAATTGCTGCAGTCACTTAGAATAATCAGTCATAAAAAATGAATAGTCATAAAATACTCGAATATTTCCTGGTCCTATATCTCGAATGTATCACATATATCCTGTAGATTACTGTTCTTTGCAACGCCCATTCCTCAGTGTCTTCTTGCAAAATACAAGAGGAACTAAATAATATATATTTTTAGAATGTATTTTTGTTTTGTTGAAATATAATCCGGGATTATTTTTTGCTGTGGCGTAATGAGCCAAAAATATTCAGGGGTGAGATATCGCGTATCAGTAAAACAAAGATCATAATAAAATATTGAAACATTTCGATTTTTTCACAACAATCCAATTTTGTGATATATTTTGACATCAAGTTCAGAAAATACTACCATGTTTCACCCTTCCCTCCATGCCTTTCTTTTTTTTCTGGGGGGGTGATTACTTCTTGGGGAGGGGGGGGGGGACAAGCGCCCCAAGGGCCCACGCCACTGATATATATTACATACATACATATATATATATACAGTGCGTCCCAGAATAAACGAAACCTAGATTTATCGATTATTTATCATAACTTAATCATACATAGAATAGACAAATGACCTACCAATTTAAAGCTTAGAATCTCCTCTTCCATCTGATATTACTTAGGTTATTTCTTATTCATGCATGAGAGAGCAAAAACAATTTGAAGAAAGGATACCAAAAACTCATTTGGAGGGGGGTATCTGGGTTTCAAAAGGAAAAACACATTTTTGAAAAGTTCAATATCTGCTCTTTAATTTGGTACCTCCAGTACAGAAAATGGTCAAGAAATAAAAAAGTTCTGGTCATTTAAAATGAGGCTTGTATTTCCATAATTTCATGAGATAAATGTGTTTTCACCGGTTTCCCACAGAAGCTTTCGCATGGTGAACAATAGATTTAATGCATAGCTGATCGTCAACAAACCGGAGTGTCGAGTGAGTTTGAAAGCCAGCCTTTAAAACCTCTTCATTTTATGAAATTACTGAAATTCAAGCCTTATTTCAAATAACTAGAACTTTCTTATTTCTCAACCATTTTCTGTAATTTAGGTATCAAATTAAAGAGGAGATATTGAACTTTTCAAAAATGTGGTTTTCTTTTTGAAACCCAGATACCCCCCGCCAAATTAGTTTTTTATATCCTTTCTTCAAATTGTATTTGCTCACTCATGCGTGAATGAGAAATAATCACATGAAAGAGGAGATTCTAAGCTTTAAATTGGTAGGTCATTTGTCTATTTTATTTATGATTAAGTAATGATAAATGATCGCTAAATCTCGGTTTCGTTTTTTCTGGGACGCACTGTATATATATATTGTGGGTAAAGGGCATACATATCAAGACTACCATTGAAGTGAGTATTAAGGGTTAACCCTAACTCAGTGGCATGATTGGATGACAGTGTCTTACTTGCTCGCTACGCTGAGGACAGTGGACCTTAGACAGACTCGACCGGTCCAAGTTCGTGTGCATTTATTTGCCTTTCATAATAATTCCCAATGATTCCCATTATTAATCATATTCCATGTATGAGGGAAAGGAGCTGTCGGAACTACATTCAAGAAGTAAGGGAAACCCTCCGCGTTCATTGTTTGAGCTGGCACGCAATTAGTTGTAATCACTTTGATATCTGCCTTCGGATGACCTCAAACCTTTATTCAAAGAATTAATATATACTGCATGAAATATACAGGTAAGATTTTATCTACGTGATTGCCTATTTTTTCTCTGATTGCTCAGTCCCCAGGCGATTTATGGTTCTTTTAAGGAAGATATAATAGTTTTGGAAGAGACTGAACCCATTAATATTTCATGCATTTTATAGGCATAGCTTTAATTATAGGTAATCTCTTCTAAGTCCCACACCTGGGTCGAGTGTGGCAGAAGTTGTTGTTGTTGATGATGTTGCTGTTTGTTCTTATTCTTGTTGTTTTGTAATAGGAGATCAAATATGAATATTTTTTCCACGATGTTAAAAACTTTCATGTCTTTTTCCAGACACAATGAGCTACAAATACTCGTTGATTGTACTACTGGTGGTGATATCCACTGTCACAGCTACCAGGAAGGATCCCAATTTTCAGGAGGGTAGAACGGCTATCGTTCACCTCTTCGAGTGGAAATGGGCCGACATCGTCAGGGAATGTGAAGAGTAAGCATTTAAATTGTTTTGTTTTTTAGGATCGACCATGGTAGACATGGTAGACATTGGAATGTGCTTTGGGTCCTCTTTTAATACTTGTTGGGGCAACGTTTAGGACCCTGGTCTAATATCTATCAAAACCGTTAAAGGTCAAGTCCACCCCAGAAAAATGTTGATTTGAAACAATAGAGAAAAATCAGACAAGCACAAAGCTGAAAATTTCATCAAAATCGGATAAGAAAGTTATGACATTTCAAAGTTTCGCTTATTTTCAACAAAATAGTTATATGAACGAGCCAGTTACATCCAAATGAGAGAGTCGATGATGTCACTCACTCATTATTTCTTTTGTTTTTTTTATTGTTTGAATTATACAATATTTCAATTTTTACGACTTTGACGATTAGGATCTCCTTGCCTGAAGCACAAAATGTTAAAATAATGGAATTCCATGTGTTCAGGGAGGAGTGAAAGTTCATTTCACATGACAATGACGAGAAAATATAAATATTTCATATAACAATTTACAAAAGAAATAGTGAGTGAGTGATGTCATCATTTCTCTCATTTGGATGTAACTGGCTCGTTCAAGTAACTATTTTGTTGAAAATAAGCGAAACTTTAAAATGCCATAACTTTCTTATTTTACATCCGATTTTGATGAAATTTTCAGTGTTATGCCTGTTGAATTTTTATCTTTTTATTCAAATCAAGTTTTTGTTGGGGTGGACTTCTCCTTTAAGGGCCTTTTCCTCTCGCAAAGAGGATTCATTCCAAGAAAAAACATAATTTATAGCACCATAGGCCATGCTTTGCTGGGATCACCTTCTATAATCGCAGCTACAGAGCACTGATATGTATACTAATATATTCTTTAATGAATGATATACTGTCTATCTTTATATCAGAAGAATTATATTTACTCATGCATTCTCAGAAAATAATCAACCGAAAATATATAGTTATCGACTTGCCAACGCGTTTCTTTAAAAAGCAAAAATAAATATGCATGTATGATAATTTCCGTTCTTATACAAGCACTGATTTAAGAATAGGATAGCCAGAAGAATAAGATTATTATACATTGATGCAACGAATTATTTTTTTTTAATATGAAAAAGAGTGTTTATGTCAGCCTGCGTATTTTCTGCAATCACCAGAGAATGTCCCATTTCAATTTGTATATTAATTTGAGCTCCGTGTGTTTCATAATGAAAATTTTTAATTTGGAGATAAGCTCAGCGCATTTTGTTGATTTTTGTTAGACTGAAAACAAACTGTTGTTATCAATGAAGGTCTCTTGTGTGTGTCTTGTATCAATTCTGTACTTATCTAACCTTGCTTTGTGCAAGATAAGAACCGAGGATGCTTTGAAATAAGTTCAAATTAATTAACTTCAGTACATCCTTAAAATCATGATAAATCATGTATAATTCTTGTGAAAGAATGAAGACACGTAATCCGTTTACCGTCTGCATCTTACATTTTTAAAAACCCGTGATTTTACAGAAAATAAACAGATTTTGGAGAAAGCAATAACAGAATCATTCTGTAAATTCATAAAACAGGAATTTTTTTGCAATTTAACATAACAGGTCTGTTAAAAAAAGGGGAAAAGGGTGTTTTTATTCAAGGAAATTTGTAAGATTCCATACACCAAATACCAAATTCCTGTAAGATTACGCAATTCAATAAGATTACAGATGATCTCGAGACTCTGCTGCAGGAACTTCTTTTATTTTAAGGATAAATTTTCTAACAGTGTAGGATAATGCGTAGCAGAATATCGCTGTGCAGTATGAATTAATAATCTGATCTCAACAAATAACCTGCTGCTGTTTCATGAATTCAAACAATTCATTCATCAGAAGAAAAAAGTTCCCATCTTAATGAGACAGCAAAAGAAAAATGGAGATCTATAAACTGAATAATATACTTGCGATGTCAGGTGTTTCAGAATTTGTAAAAAATTAAAACAATTGAAACCTGAAACTAACTTGTTATCCATTGTCAAAGGTCTTGTTCATATCTTGGTAGATGATAGGTGGATCAGGGCCCCGTCTTACAAAGAATTACGATCGATCCAATCCAGGCGCGTACGCAAGGGGGGGGGTCGGGGGTTCAACCCCCCCCCCTTTTCGTTTCCTTTTTTTTTTTTTTTTTTTTTTTTTTGCTTGTCTCCCCAGAGGTCGGTCTGGTCAAGGATTTATCGGGCAAGCGCCTGATAACTCCTTGGTCTGGTTACGGACAGTTCCCCTACCCAATAATGTATATGACAGCAATAATGAACAGAATCTCATGTTTCCGACGAAAAACGCAGAAAAAATTTCCGCTCGCTTCGCTCGCTCCATTTTATTATATCTTTTATTTCCGCATGTCGCCGACATGATCACGGTATCGCCATTAACAAGGCCATACATGATTATCATGATGTATACTTATCAATACAAGTGAACCAAGACAAAGACATACGTTTTCTTACAAAATATGTTTTACCAATATGAAAACCAAAATGACGGAAAACGCTAAAATGTCGGTTAGCTCGCTCCGCTCGCTCGTAATAATTTATGAAATTCCATAAGTATCTAGTCTCCTGTTCAAGGCCGTATTATGAGTGTTACGAATAGAAGGACATGTAGCATCGACTAATACTTGATTTACTAACAAACTATTGACAAGAAATGAATGTTTTGACGGGAAAACGCGAAAATTTCGGCTCGCTCACTCCGCTCTCTCGTAATCATTTATGAAATTTCTTAAGTTTCTAGTCTCTTGATCAAGACCATATCATGAGACTTACGAGCAGAAGGACATGTATCATCAACTAATATGTAATCATTACCAAGAAGCTTTTGAGAAGAATTGTATGTTTTGACGGAAAAACGCAAACATTTCTTCTCGCTTGCTCCGCTCGCTCGTAATTATTCATGACATTTCTCAAGTTTCTAGTGTTCTGATCAAGGCCATATCCAGGCGCGTAGCCGGGGGGGGCGGTCGCCCCCCCCCCCCAAAACGTCCCCAAAAAGAAAAAAAAGAAGGGAAAAGAGGAGAGGAGAAAAGGAAAAGGGAAGGAAAGAAAGGGAAGAAAGGTAGCTTTGTGTTTTTTCTATTTATTCTTTATTTTTTTCTCAAAAGAGAAACTCCTTCACTCTTCTTGCTTTAAATTCATATATGAATTTTGCTTCCGCGCTGCGCGCGGTTAAATGACAATATTGAAGTTCTCCATTGTTCCCCCACCTTTTCTCTAACCCTGTTTTTCCACCTCAGCTATGTGCTTCTTGCCAGTTAAAGTTAAAATTGTATACATTAGGGAATGTATTTGAGTAAGGTTAGGCCGAAGTAAATGTATGAAGTTATCTTTTTTTTCAATTGATCGCGCAACTTCTGGTCTGGTCGGCTCCGAGCGGGTAAAATCTTTATATCAGTTTCTGCCGTCACCTCCATAAAGTCAGCTTCTCCCGCTTTTCAGCTCATTACTATAAACAACCATAATTTGGGGGCAAACAGGTTCCTAATTTAAAAAGAGGAAGGTATGGAATTCGTGTCGTATTAAATAAAAAAGTACAATATATTTTTTATCATATTGTATTAAACTTCATGTCATTTCCCTGTATACATTCATCTCCTGTCCTGTTTTGCGCCCTCAGTTTGAAAGAAGTAAATGTATGAAGTTATCTTTTTTTTCAATTGATCGCGCAACTTCTGGTCTGGTCGGCTCCGAGCGGGTAAAATCTTTATATCAGTTTCTGCCGTCACCTCCATAAAGTCAGCTTCTCCCGCTTTTCAGCTCATTACTATAAACAACCATAATTTGGGGGCAAACAGGTTCCTAATTTAAAAAGAGGAAGGTATGGAATTCGTGTCGTATTAAATAAAAAAGTACAATATATTTTTTATCAAATTGTATTAAACTTCATGTCATTTCCCTGTATACATTCATCTCCTGTCCTGTTTTGCGCCCTCAGTTTGAAAGAAGTAAATGTATGAAGTTATCTTTTTTTTCAATTGATCGCGCAACTTCTGGTCTGGTCGGCTCCGAGCGGGTAAAATCTTTATATCAGTTTCTGCCGTCACCTCCATAAAGTCAGCTTCTCCCGCTTTTCAGCTCATTACTATAAACAACCATAATTTGGGGGCAAACAGGTTCCTAATTTAAAAAGAGGAAGGTATGGAATTCGTGTCGTATTAAATAAAAAAGTACAATATATTTTTTATCAAATTGTATTAAACTTCATGTCATTTCCCTGTATACATTCATCTCCTGTCCTGTTTTGCGCCCTCAGTTTGAAATTTGAATGACACTTAAGTTTCTTTATATTCAAAATGAAGCGCTTCAGGATAAGTCAAAAAAATTAATCATCCTTTATTATATAGATAGATAATTTCAATAAATCACAGAAGTTTCAACTTTATGCGCACTATTTTCCTTGTAATGAAGTTCAATAATCTTAGAAAATCAATTGAATTAGAGACGATTGGGTATTAGAAATATCTACATTTGATGAAACGTCCGCCCTTTGAAATTTCAGAGTTTCATTGCTCATCGCGGGGAGGAATATCTTCCTCTACCAATCTTCTCCTCTGTTTTGCGAGTTAAAAATATGCACTGATGCTAAATTGTTTGTAATCAAATCTGATCTTTCCAAAGAAAGTTTCAATATATCTTTGAGAATACCCTTTTCTCGGGACCCTTTTTATGGCAAGAAAAATTGATAAATCACTTTAGCTTCCGCGCTTCGCGCGGAGTTATTATCATTTTAATTTCCTCCATTGTATACCTCTTTTGTGCGTTTACAATCACTTTTGAAAACAAGGTACAAAATCGCAATATAGTCAACCGAATTGGGGGTACTAGAGACAAGAGAAACGGCTCCTTTTCATTTTAATTTATGAAACACTAAAAGCTTCGCGCGGGAGGGGGAAACTCCCCCTCCCTGCACCCACCCCCTAGGGAGCGCGCTTCGCGCGCTCTGTAAGTGTTGGCACGCTTCGCGTGCATTTACCGCCCCCTCCAAAATGAAATCCTGGCTACGCGGTTGGCCATATCATGAGTGCTACGATCCGAAGGACATGTAGCATCGACTATGATACCAATAAACTATTGACAAAAAGGTTATGTTTTCAACGCAAAAATGAGAACATTTCTGCTCGCTCGCGGGTCATGACCGCACTGTTACATACCCATCCCCACTTAAATGTTATTGTCTTATTTGCAGCGCTGAAAAAAAAAATCATCACCTCCCCCCCCCCCGCTCATCACTTTTTAGAGACTGGGCGGGAGATTTAAAAAAAAATCAGCTCGAAACCCCCCCCCCCCCTTTCAAAAATCCTGCGTACGCGCCTGATCCAATCTATGGAAATCCATCAGTGTCATAATTTCTTCTTCAGGAAATTTGTAAAATGTCCTTTGTAAACAAAGGAGAACACACCAAATTATCAAGATATCAATGAATTTATGGATATACATTCATATCTAGAATTTTTTTGAACAAACACGAATTTTATATGTTGACGTTGCTGGCCGCCCATAGTTGCGATTGATCGGATCAATCTCAACTCTTTGTAAGACAGGGCTCAGGTCTACAAATAAACATGACGGGCAGATGAGTAATTAACCTATGCTACCTACAGTCACACCGGTGAAACCGACTCCAAACCGACCGATATCATGCCATTGGTAATAATGTAAAAGGTTTGGTATGTCAGGGAGTCGGTTCCACAAGTGTTCACACTAAGAAATGTTTGGACCCTAATGAAGCACTTGTACCAACCTTTAGGAGTGTAATCTTGCACCCTAAGTGGCAAAAAATTTACCTTTTTATTATTAAATGCACCAAGAAATGCTCGCTTGCACCCTAATAGGTGCAAATGCGAACCTGTTAAGGTGCATAGTACTTGACATTAAAAAGGGTTCAAATTTGAACCTTTATCACATTGTTTAATTTCGCACCCTATAGGCATGATTGGGTACCTAACATAGCTAAATGCACCCACAAATGAGCATAATTACACTCATTAACATACTTTAGGGTGCAGCTATTGTACCAACCCGGAGGGTTCAAATTTGATCCCCTATTTCTTAGTGTGTTGAGTGTGGCATAACAATATGTCAATAGGAACCATTTTTTTAATTTAAAAAAATAACGATTAAATGTTAACAAATTAAAATTTAAATCTTTTAGCTTTATATTCTTTTTAAATAAGGTTTAGTTCTAATTTTCGGCTGGTCACTATATCAACAGCCGATCTAGATTTATCGTTTATCTTTGGAATTTAGAGCGTGTGTGTCTTCAAGGTATGCCCGTATACATGGATGAGTGTGTGTGTGTGTGAGAGAGAGGGAGGGTGTGTGGGGGTGTGTGTGCGTGAGTGCGTGTATAACAGTGCTTGCTTGCATATCTGAGCGTGTGGGATCTTTATTTTTGTAATTATTGCTTATGCTTTAATGGTTTATCATCTATTTCTTCCTTTTTATTACAAATGTGCTATGCATTTAGTCTTTTATTGTGATTATACAGGTACCTCGGATGTCACCTATTTGATTTGGTAGAATTCTCTACTCCTATATCAAGAGAGGAAGGACTGGTGCCCATGGTGGCGTTGGCAGCGGTAGACTTCCAACCAGTCGGCTTTTAAAGGGGAAGTTCACCCTGACAAAAAGTTTATTGTAAAAATAGCAGAAAAAATAATTAAAAATATTGCCGAAGGTTTGAGGAAAATTCATCAAATAATTAAAAAGTTATTAGAATTTCAATTATTTGATTTGTGACGTCATATGCGAGCAGCATTCCTACATAGCGAATGGTAAAAAATCAATAAAATGTCATTTTCTCAGAAAATTGAAAATGGTTTTCACTGTAACTTTTGTATATCAATAGACAAATCATTTCACACCCGATCATGAAAAGAAAACAAAATTAAGTCATCAGGAACCATACAAAATTTGAAATTCATACATTTTATATTACATAACACATGGGGCAGCTGCTCGTTTATGACGTCACAAATCCAAAATTTTGAACTCTTATAACTTTCTTACTCTTTAACGGATTTTCCTCAAACCTTCACCAATATTTTTTACTATTTTTTCTGCTATTTTTACAACAAAGTTTTCTTCAGGGTGAACTTCCCCTTTAACTCGAGCTCTGATCATTATCCATGGCTCATTCTTATACCTCATCTCTTTTATAATGAATGTGCTACAGTTATCTCGGACCTCATCAGTTTGCTGGGGTGCAGATCTCCCCTCCAATGGAACACAGGGTCTACCCAGAGCTAGGATACCCTTGGTGGCAGCGGTACCAACCGGTCAGCTACAGTATCGATAGCAGGAGTGGTGGCAGAGAAGCCTTCGCTGACATGG
Source organism: Lytechinus variegatus (assembly GCF_018143015.1). NCBI lineage: Eukaryota > Metazoa > Echinodermata > Echinoidea > Temnopleuroida > Toxopneustidae > Lytechinus > Lytechinus variegatus. The sequence continues at coordinate 26,305,414 of NC_054752.1, read as the reverse complement.
TCAGACGATGTAACGATGCCGGTGTCCGGGTCTATGTCGATGCCATCGTCAACCATATGGCCAGTGGTACGCGTTGAAACAATTTTATGATATGAGCGTTCTATCCCCACAGACAGCCTCTTTGGAGGACATAATATTAATACACCTGTGAATAAGACAATAACAAATAATTTGGGATCCCCCAAAAAAATTAATAATAATAATAAATAAATAGATAAAATAAAATAATGATTATAATAAATAAATGATAAATGAATGAATAAATATATGAATTAATAAATAAATGAATAAATAATTCAGAAATATATAAATAGATAAATAGATAAAAAAATCAATTAAAAAAATCAATACCAAGAGAAAAAGAAAGGAAGTATAATCCACTGAACATGCTGAACCAAGCGTTGTGGCCCAGTGGATTAGTCTCCGGACTCTGAAACAGAGGGTCGTGGGTTCGAATCCCAACCATGGCGTAATTTCATTCAGCAAGAAATTGATCCACAATGTGCTGCACTCAACCCAGGTGAGGTAAATGGGTACCTGGCAGGAATTTATTCCTTGAAACGCAGCGCGCGTATTAACAGCTGCACTGCTAAAGCCAGGGTAATTATGCTGCATATACTGTACAGCGCTTAGAGACTTCTGACAAAGCAAGTGTTAAGCGCTATATAAGCAAGTATAATTTAAAAGAGGAGGTACTTGCTGGTCTGTTCAGCAAAAAAAGTTTTCATTTAAAAATGATGGGGACTTAATTGGGTTAAAAAAAACCGAGGGTTTCGTCTCCAAATGAAGGTTTTGGTCAATATATTTTAGCATACCAACCTAATTTCCAGGGGATTTCCGCAAAAGGGGATATTAATATGCAATATGCTATGTAGTTTGCTCGATGATGGACTAGACAATAAGGGAGTTGGAATGAACTTACATGAGCCCTTGATCGACCATGTACACTATGTCGTACCAACTGATGTAGCAACGACCATCCCGCGATCGACGTGTGCTCGAAATTTATCTCTTTTTCCCCCCAGTAATATCGAGAAGTATTCTCTTTGCGAAGACCAAAGCTACACACAAATTAATTCAGTCTTTGTATATGGATTTTGGTCAAATATCTTGACTTCTCAAGCAGGGGTTGTTCTTAAAGAACAAGTCTACCCCAACAAATAGTAGATTTGAATATAAATAAAGAGATAAATCCAAACACTGAAAATTTCATCAAAATCCGATGTAAAATAAAAAAAAAAGTTTTGACATTTTTAAGTTTCACTTAACTTATAAAAATAAAAAGTTAAATGCACATCCCGGTCGGTATCCAAATGAGGGGGCTGATGACAATGCTAAAAAAAATCTTTTGTATTTTATTGAATTAGATATTCTAAGTTCTCATTGTCCTGTGAAGCAAAATTCATTTCTCCCTGAACGCGGGAATTACCATTTTTTAACATTTTGTGGTTCATTCAAGTTGGTTCTTTATGTCAAATCTGTGAAAATTGAAATATTGTATCATTCAAACAATAACAAGAAATATTGAGTGAGGAACATCATCGGCTCTGGCAATTGCATGTGACTAAATTGTGCATATAACTATTTTGTGAAAAATAGCGAAACTTTAAAATGTTATAACTTTCTTATTTTACATCCGATTTTGATGAAAGTTTCAGAATTATGCCTGTCTAATATTTCTCTGTTGATTCAAATCAACATTTTCTTTGGTTGGAGCTTGTATCTATGTTGTTTTGTTATCAAAGCTTTAATAAACATAATTTGATATCACAACTGTGATTTTCCGTACCAAGAAACCACAATCGCTGCAGCTGAATAGTCTATTATATACTTATCATCATAAGCACTAGCGTACCTACGGGGGGCAGTCTGCCACCCTGACGAGCCACAACCCATGCAAAGGACGTATCCCTGTCCCCCCCCCCCCTCCTGCCGAGCTTTTGCTTGTCAATTTTTTTCTTGGTACGAAATCCTTTATTTGTGATTGGTAAAATGTGGAAAATCCTAGGTACGCCACTGATCATAACATACATTAATGTATTTAAGAATGTACCACTTGACTTTTGTTTTTTAATTTACGTAGTTTCCACATCTTACTAAGTCGTACCCTCAACCCATTACGTTGATCCCTAGACTTAAAACGTTCCATCTGCTTTCTTAAGGGTACGGGTTAGCTTGTGAATTGAGTAACCGAGTTAATAAAGTGGAGGAACGAGTAATTAGTAGGTCATGGAACGAGTTTGGAAAATGCAACATGTCATGTCGCAAGTTTGCTATATTACTGCATGGACGAAGCTGCATAATAATCACATTGTAATTACCCTTTTGTTTTAAATATAATTGTATGAAAACAGTTAAAACGCATAAAGTGTAATCAATATTACTGGCATTTCTTTTCTTCTTTTGGTTACCCCCCCCCCCCCACACACACACACACACGTTTCATATTTTAATTATGCAGTAAATTCAACGGTTAATGATACTTATAATTTCCCGGACGTGCCATTCACACCCGAAGACTTCAATGTGCCCAAAGGACTCTGTAACCTTACATCGGGGGATATAGCTCAAACAAGCTACGTAGACAGCTCATATGAAGTCCGCTACTGCAATTTACTATCGCTGGCCGATATTTACTATGGACCGGATAATGATAACTACGGAAAGACCAAGGTTTGTTTAAGATAATATTATAGCCTAAGATTTTGACATTCGTGAGTTTCCAAGTCCGATTTCCTCAGATTTTAAGAAAGAACGCCCCGTAATTGCAGCGCCACCCAAGGGCGGAAATCTCCCCGCAAAGGTAAGGGGACCAGGGGCTGGAAAATTTGACAGGCAAAAAAAAACCAAAAAGGAAAGGTCATCCTGTCCAAAATAGTGTTTTATCAGACCAAAATTAGCAGGGGACATTTGATATTGCGTCCCTCTATAAATTTTGGGTACGGGGACGCGTCCCCCTGTCCCCCTGGGATTTCCACCCATGGCTCCATCCACACGCACACACACTTTCATTCATGCACACAATCACTATCACGACAACATCAACTCCCCCACACAAAAATATAAGTCTACCCCCCCCCCTACACAACACACACCCTCACAACAACAAAAAAAGAAATCTGGTCATAAAAAACCTTTTAATTTAAAAACAATTCTTGACATCAAGAAAATATCACCTGTTTGCCTATGATGTGTATACCATTGTTTTAATTCAATTTTTGTATACGAAGGCGTTACCACTATGAATATAGTCACCCTTTGTCTTCCGAGGGAGGACACCCGTTGATAATCTTTTGAAAATATGTGATCGTACCGTGTCACATGACCATAATGACAAAGTGTCGCGTGATAAATAAAATATTTAGGCCTATATGCATATATTATGTCATAGGCGTGCCTACTTGACCCTGTCCTTGTCTCAAGTGTGTCACTTGACTTACATACAAGTACAATGTAATAAATAGTCCTATACACCTTGATGGGAAGATGACCTAGAATAGCTTTCTGTATACTGTCATGTTTAGATTTACAGTAATGATGAAATGACCTAATGAATAAAATCGTTACAACTAAAAAATCTCGTAAGTCTATTTTTTTTAATATGAGCCTTAACATGTGTCATTTTATCAACATAAATACGATAATGATTATTTATTTCTCTTTTGCTCTCACAATACTTTTTTAATATAAATTCATGTTTTTAATATAAATCATCAAGAATTACAGTATATACAATAGATTGGGATGACAGCAATGTAAATACAAAAAACATAAAAAGAATAAATATTAACAATAATGTAAAAAAAAAAACTCTGTACAATTTCGGATGAAAATAACTTTACAATTTACTTTTGTTGCTATTTATCTATTCTTAATGATAAGGTGTTGGAGTATCTCAACGACCTCATATCGATGGGTGTTGCCGGATTCCGAATTGATGCTGCAAAACACATGCCTCCCGACATACTTGCTGATATTTTAGACGGGTAAGTAAAATTATTATAATGTTTGGTAATCATGGTAATGGTGATTTACCATTTGTGCGTGAAAATGTGTATCACGTTCATAGCATACAGAAACATTTCACTTTGTTATGACTTGGTGACTTTATAATAGCAATAATGATCATAAGGTTTTATTAATCCAGCTAGGATAGCCAATTCTGTGTAGATGAAACTGTTCTGGAAACTGGCCCTGCTTCACTGGACGTTGTGATGTAATCCTGTATTTGGGATAGTTTAAAAAAAAAAGTTCGGGCCTTGGGGCATTAAGGGGGCATTAAAGTTAAGAGCGACTTTATAAACGACTGGTAAACCTTTCTTTTACCACAAGAAAGGATCATCAGTCGTTCTTAAAATCGTTTACAGAAACACCCACCTGGGGAGTGTTGTGAAATTTCTCAGCCAATCAGAATCAAGGCGAGATGTCAGATCTGACAACTTGTCAGACAAAAATGTTGATGAAACGCTCCCCGGTCATGTTCATTGGAGGGTAATAATATCCATGTCCTTTGGAAGCGCATAGAGACGTTGCATGTATTCATAATGTGTTATGCGGTACTAGTATATAAGAACTGACTTTTTATTTCCCTATAGCTACTCCCTCTCTAAACTCGCCTATACAATCTACGGTGAGGATTTTTTTATTGGGGGCGAAAACGATCACTTTCATTCCAGCAATGAGATGACGATTGTCGAGAGCAGTGATCTGTCTGGCCTGGTCTGAAAATCTCAGGATATCAATATATATCCTTATTTTCAGATATTTAATACTTATCAGACTGGTGTTATATTTTGCTAACCCCAAAAAATCTATAAAAAAAGGGGCTAAATACGGGGCCTTATTGCCAATCATTTAGTTATCATCACTGCGATTTAATTCCATTACGATGTCAAATAGACACAAGATGACTTCGGTAGTTTAGATAACGATGCCTATATATTCCAAATTTGTTTACAATTTGTACCAAAAGTAGCATCATGATCGATATTTTTCAACCTCACCTTAAACATGTTAAACCCTTTCCTATCTTTTTCATCCGTTATACAGTCTCGATGATTGCACATTTGGCGGGAGCCCTTGGGTCTACAATGAGGTCATCGATGTTAACGAAGCTGAGGCCATTCGTTCTTCTGAGTACTTCGAGTGTGGTGATGTTACTGAATTCCGGTACTGCGATGCGATAACACTCCTTGGTCGGGGGACAAAAAATGCAAGTGACTACGAGGACTTTGGATTTGATGACAAATGGGGAATGATGCCTAATGAGAATGCTGTCGTCTTTGTGGAGAATCATGATAACCAGCGGAATCATGGAGCCGGCGGGGATATCCTGGCCTTCCAAGAGCCACTCCCTTACAAGAAAGCCGTCGCGTTCACCCTTGCCTGGCCTTACGGAACCAAACGACTCATGAGCAGCTACGAATTCGAAAATTCTGACCAGGGACCTCCTTCCAACGAGAACGGCGAAATCGACGACGTCGTCATCAACAGCCGTGGCCTGTGCGACGGCGGGTGGGTGTGTGAACATCGCTGGCATGAGGTTCGTAACATGGTCTGTTTCCAGAATACCGTGGAAGGAGAGGACGTGGAAAACTGGTGGGACAACGGTAAAAATGCCATCGCTTTCTCTCGAGGGGACAAGGGGTTCTTTGCCTTGAACAACGAAGAGATCACCGTTACCGAGGTTGTTCAGACTGGTCTTCCAGAAGGTAAATATTGCGATCTCATCAGCGGGGATCCTACCACAGACGGATGCTCCGGCAGGATCGTAGAAGTCGGTGCCGACGGGACCGCCGAGATTACGCTTATACCAAGCGGACGCCACGGTGATGATGCCATTCTTGCTTTGACCAAAGAGGCAACGTTCGGTCGAGGCAACTATGAGGGTTGTCTTTTCACCGGAGCTGGAACACGACTTGTCCCGAGTTTGACCTGGATCTCAATGCTTCTCGCTTTTCTGTTTCTGAAGTGGGCATAAAAATGAATGTTTCCCAATCAGGCCTACTTTAAAGCATCGTAAATAATCCTTTCTACAAATCTCCGACGATCTAGCTTGTCAAATAAAGTTCTTTTCCGTTTTTAGTCGACATTCCATTCACTTATTTTAATCTACCTCTTCAAGAATTCTTTTGGTTGGATATACGTTTCCGAAATACAACATGGATAAGGCCTATATAGCAATGCTTCTTTGATTCTTGTCAACAATTCGCTTGGATATGGCTTAATTACGTCACTACTGACATACCTTTGACATTTAATGATCTAATTATGAATAAAATACATAATTATGTTAACTTGGAGATAAATTTGACGAGATCCGTAGAAAGAAATACAGGCGAAAAAAGTCTTCTAGCCCTAATCATGACGAGAGCAATCTGGAAGCCCGATTCCATGCAGTCTGTATATTTCAGGCATGCACTCCGATGAGTTGAGACATTTTCAGACATTTTCAGCGAACAAAAAGTAAAGCAGGAGGCCGCGGAACAATATTTCTATAATTAGGGCGCTGAGCCAAAAGTTTGTGGCCAGTTTTGGTTCTGACCAGTCAAAAATCATAATCAAATGTTAGTTTTTATGTTTTGGTTTACGTTTATGAAGTGTGGGTTGTAGCCACCCCCTCCCCCCCCCTCTTTACCCTGACCCCTCCGGTTCCGCGGCCTCCGTGAAGTGACATCAGTTGGAATACAGAGGCAACTGATTGACCAATATTACTTATCATGCTATAGTAGTTCTAAAGTTACCCACGAAACAAAATCATATCATCATCATTTTCCTTCGGAGATAAAAGAAATCATCTTAAAGTTTTGCCATGTTTTCCATCATAATGGTAGACATTACCGTCATTCGAACCATGCTTAGATAACAATAATCTTGTCTCTAAAATTATTTGTACAATCTGCTCGCTTACAATAAACATGTACTTAAATTTCGAAACCTATATCAGTTGGTGAAAATAATAATGGGAGATGAAAAATTTGAGTTATGTTATTTGTATATTTGTAGGGCCCCGGCTATAAGCAGTCTTGCTTCTTAGGGGTCCTGACCATTAAGAAACTTGTAACCTGTTATATTTTGAATTTGTTGTATTATGTTATTCTTGTAAATATTTTGATGTCTTTTTAATGGTCAATAAATTGAATTGAATTGAATTGAGTTCGCTTTCATCTTTATTGAAATACTTTATTGAAATCATACTCTGATGCCGTATCGAAGTTCTGAAACGAATGTGATGTAAGATTTGATGGAAATTTGAAAATGGCTCGAAGGCACTAACTTGTGCTAGAATGAATCTCCTAAGTAATATCCCCAACTCTTGGCGTGTAAGGTTTCATTTCTTTATCTATAATGATACAAAAATTGCGTGCAGATATTATGTTTGTTCGTGTTATTTACACTAGCAATCGGTTTCATGAGTAATGATAACATGCGTCATCAATAAATTCATATTTAATCTACGGTATCAAACCCCCCCCCCCTCTCTCTCTCTCTCTCTCTCATGCTCGATCTGTTTTTCCATAATCTATTATTACTTTCCATCCTTTTCATTTCTTTTCTTATTTATTTCCTTACTTTGCTTTATTCCCTTTCTTTCACCTTTAATCGCTTCCTTTCTTTTCTCTCTAAAGAGGTGGTCCGGGATGAAAATGTTTATAATTAAATAAATAAAGCAAGATTCACAGAGCCATTTGCTGAAAATTTATTGGATAACAAATAACGAAGTTATTTAATTTTAAAGTTTATCAATATTTTGTTTTTAAAAAAAGTAAGTTATATGCACATCCATGAATATTCATTAGGTGCGCTGATGATGTCACATCCACACTTTCCTTTTTCAAATGTTATTACCTGAAATCATTTTTTTTTCTTCATTTGTTCATACATAAGTGTAAATGATGTGTCTCCATTATGATAAAATAAGTTGCGGCAATAATAACTAATGCAAATAATCAATTGTCAATCCATTTGTTTTAGTTCTTGGTAGAACATTTTTGAATAAACTCAATTTCATATAATAAAATACAAAAGAACAAGGGTGGGGGGTTTGACATTATCAGCCCACCTAATGAATTTTCATAAAAAAGACATACCTAGAACTGTTTCATCGGAATAATGCAAATCTTTCAATTTCAATAACTTCGTAATTTGCTATCCGATTTTGATCAAATTTTCAGCATTTTGCTTTGTGAATTTTACTCTATTTATTGAGATATAAATATCTCCAGCCTGGACCGTCTCTTTAATCCCCACTCCTTTATTTGACAATTCATACGCCTTTTTTCTTTCCTTACCGTATTCCATTCATCTAATTTTCATTAAATACGCATTATTAGAGTACTTTTCACTTTGTTCATTGAATTCAATTATTCCTGATGATAATCCGAAATAAAAGTTTCATAATTAAATTGACGTCATGGCTCTATAAGCGGATTTTATTTGTTCCCTTGTATATTCGCATAGATGTGGTTTTACTTGATTATTTTATATAATTTCTTCACTTATTCGTTTTTTTAATGTTGTATAGATATATTTGCAAATAGTGCATCTATAGCAGTGACCATGTACATTGTGTTATGCGCATTGACATATATTGTTTAATCCATTGCCATATATACAGCAAAAGAATTGGTTTTAAAAAGTGTATTGGTATAGATGTTTCTATGATGATTTTAATTTATTGCAGTCTTAATCATAATTTATCTAATTTCCTTGACTATTTGACGACTTTTAGTCATTCACATATATGATATTTATATGATATATATATATATATATATACATATATATATATATATATATATATATATATATATATATATATATATATATATATATATATATATATATATATATATATATATATACAAATGTGTCAAGTTATACATGTACAACAGCTTTGGCAACTCTTTTATTCAAATATTGTGTGAAAGAAATGAATGAAGAGAACAATGGTAGGCGTAGCTTAAATCAAGTCTCCCAGAGCTATCTACCTTTGGAAAAATTGGTGATGCCGAAAAAAGTCTCTGCCGGGAATATATATATTTGTGTGTGGGGGGGATGTCGGGGTGTGCGTGTGTGTGTGTATGAATATGATATTGCTAAGAAGACCAAAATTTGAGTAGATATTTAAATCAATGTTGTGGTCAAAATCAGGAGGTCATAAAGTTCATTACATTCATGAAAATATCTCACATTCGCAACAATTATAGATCAATGATGTTAAAGGGATAACTTTAACTTTAGATGGTTCGTGTTTGCTATGAAAGGACAAGAGCATCTCAACAAAATGTTGATTCAAATAAAACGAGAAACATCCATCCAGGCCTGTCATAATCGGTTGAAAATAAGAAAGCTGTGACATTATTTAAGTGTCGCTAAATTTGACAAAATAGTTACATGTACAAATTATTGTACATCCTTGTCAGTATGTAAATGAGGGGAATGATGACATCACTCATTAACTATTTCCTTTTATTATCTGATTACAGGTATATTTTCTCCTCATTGTCTAACTTGTAGAATTACCATTGTTATAACACTTTTTGGGTTCCGCCGAGTTGGTCCTTAATATCTCAATCTGTGAAAATGAGATATTGTACAATCCAAACAATGAATAAAAAAAGAAATATTGAGTGATGGACATCATCGACTTTCTCATATTCATGTCAATGAGTTGTGCATACATCTGTTTTGTGAAATTTCATGACTTTCTTTTTGTATATTCATGGTTTATTTGTTCCAAAAATAACAATACACATTTTGCAGCCAATGGCTGAAAAAAATGTGTTTACAAACGGTTCACAAATAGATTTTTAAAAATTACATTTTCAAAATAATGCATGTATTAGACCTCGTAGACTTCAGAAAAATCGTTGATCAATGTTGGGCCGACATAGATATATTCAGACAAATGGAAAAGGCGATTAAAGTTTGATAAATTGAAGAGAGTTGTTTAATTAATCATACATTCTTTCCGTTAGATCAATCATTATTTGCTGCAAATCGCTCAAAAGAAAGCCTGTAAAATATGCGAGCGCAAAACGCGAGTTTAAGTCTTTTAATATTTCATTATTCAAACTTGAAAATCGAACATTCTCTGCAATTCTTATGATCATAATCAAGATGCGTACAATACGAGCGCGAAAAGGGACCTCCCGGACAAATTGATTAAGTGATGTCAGCCTGACACTTGCACGATTTTGTGTCACGCATTGGCACGACTCAAGTCGTGCCAGTGCGCAAACTAGTCGTGAACTGGCGTGAAGTGTGCGTAAACACGTCGTGACATGTCGTGACTGCGTGCCATGTCGGGACGAGAATTTTGAGATGTTCAAAATTTTGGTCACGACAAAATTTAGCGACCGGGTCGTGAACTATGCGCAAACTGTTCGTGAACTCGTCGGGACGACGCGGGAGGATGCGTGGCAGTGCGCGCCATGCCACGACTGTCACGAATGGTTCACGAACAGCTCACGTTGTGTTCACGAATAGTTCAGCACGACACCGTCCGAATAGCGCAAACTCGTCGTGCCAATGCGAGAAGTGCGTAAACTATGCATGAACTCGTCATGCCAGTTCGTGTCAATGTGAAAACTGACGGGCACGCATTCATGAACTTTTTGTGAACTCGTCGTGAACTTGTCGTGAACAATGCGTGAACAAGTCGTAAAACAGTGCGGGAGCCTCCCAGTTCGTGCCCCAAAATGGCACGACTTGCCACGATAAAATCGTGGCCAAAAGTCGTGCAAGTGTCAGCCTGGCTTGAGTTATACAAAAGGTGAACATTTCTTCATCTGACTTTAAATGTAGAAGTTTGCGGTTTCATAAAAATCTACTTTTTATAATAGTTGTTACATAATAATGTATGAGTGTAAGGATCTTTTGGAATGGGACTACTGAACAGGAAAGAATACGAAAAAAGAGAAATTTCTTGACCGTTTAATAATAAAATAATAAACATAAATCTGTATAGCGCAGCTTTTATATGAATAAATTCAGATGTGCTTGTTCAGAGTTATTTTACTTCATTCTATGTGTACACAGCAATTATAAAGATATGTTTTCGATTTCGATTTGAAGATAGTAAGAGATGGAAAACTTCAGTCTTATGTCAATTGGCAGGCTATTTTATTTAGGGGCAGCAAGTGCAAATGCGCGATCGCCCAATGTGATTTTTGTTTTGTGAAAGGGGATCAATAACTTCGTTATCAATAATGATTGGGAAAATGAGATGACGCGTTTTGCCCCGGAAAATGCTTTTTCTGCATTTAAGTATGGGGGATGGTCGATCCAGGATTAGGGAGAAAAGAGAGGTTATATTGATTTCACATTTTGAAGCATCTTCAGTTCATAATGACAAAGAATTTTTTTTTTTGTAATTCATATCTGGATCACATAAAGATGTGGGAAAATGGGCTAGATGCTACCAAATAGTCCCATGACCGATAAATACAAAAGGAAAGAAGCGGGGAACGTGAAATATTGAATAATTTTCTTGATGTTGAATAAATTACTATCTAAAACGTTTTTTCATAGGTCTCACCCGTCCCCCCCCTCTCTCTCTCCCAACTGTAGTGTTTCACCGTACACAATTTGTTTGCCCCCTCAAAACGTTCGACCTTCATCTATATAGAAAGTGATTTAAGATCTCGCAAGAAATGAAGATCGTCCTAAAAGGGATTAGTCATTTTAGGATATACTGGGATAGAACGGATAAATGATTAGTGGGAAGAACTGAGGAGGAAAATATTACTATGAGTAGTAGCAGTAGTAGTAGTACTACTACTAGTAGTAGTAGTAGTAGTATTAGTAGTAGTAGTAGTCACGGTAGTAGTAGTAGTAGTAGTAGTAGTATAGTAGTAGTAGTAGTAGTAGTAGTAGTAGTAGTAGTAGTAGTAGTAGTAGTAGTAGTAGTAGTCAAGGGCGCCGGAAGCGGGGGGGGGGGGCAGGGGGGCACTTGCCCCCCCCCCCCCAAGAAAATTTGGGGGGGGGGCAAAACGAGATTTTGCCCCCCCCCCCCATGTGCCATCCTAAAAGTAGAAAAATGATATTATTCAAGGACAAAAGTAAACGATGAAGGCACTTTTCTGCCTAAGAATTGTCATTTCTTTTGTCAAAAATGAAAAAATTTCGCCCCTGACGGGGCAATTACACATCTTAGTAAGATTTGCGTCTTTTGACGAACATGTCCCTCTGTGAAACATACCTTTGATAAGCCCCTTTTCCATCTTATTACAGTGTGATAACGTTTAACCTTTTAAACCCCCATTCCACAGAGAACAAGACCGCTGGAAGACCTTTGAAAGACCATGAAATTTGGTTGATCTTTCAGAGGTCTCTCAATGAACCTACAATGGTCTTTGAGGTCTTGTCCTGACCAATCTTTCAGTGGTCTTCGTGGTCTTCATGGGCTCCAAAACTTTTTGAAACGGTTCAAAACAGTCTTACAGTGGTCTTACAGGAAAATTGTCTTTCAGTGGTCTTTCAGCAGTCTTTCATCGGTCTTTCGATGAACTTTCAAAGGTCTTCATAGTCTTTCATTGATCTTTCGGCAGTCTCTCAAGATTTTTGCGGAGATCACTGTAAGACTCATGAGAGATTATTGAAAGATCATTGAAAGACCCTTGAAAGACCCGGCAAAGTCCATGGAAAGAATTCGGAAAGATCACTTATTGCATAAAAGATCTCTGAAAGACCATTGAAAGATCTCGAGAGGACTAGTCTAAGACCAGTACGACAAGAAATATCCATCAGTCTTCAGAGTTCTTTGAGGGGTCTTGAGCCATTCCACAGAGATGACAAATTTCATTGATCTTGAAAACCGCTGTAAGACCTCACCAATTTTAAGTCTTTCAGAAAGTTTCAGTGGTCTTTCAATGGTCTCCGTTCTGTGGAATGGGAGCCTATATAAAATGAATACATTTCAGACTAAAAAATTTTCATGCTGGCTGTGTCGGCTAACAAACAAGCGGTCGCCCAGAAACGCTCAGACATGGGTGGTGTTTCATCAATATTTTCGTCCGACAAGTTGTAATATCTGATAACTTTCCTGTATTCTGATTGGTTGAGAAGCATGCACTGTCGGATAAAACAGGACTTGTCGGATAAAACGTCCTACAAGTCCTTTCATGAAACGCTCCCCGGACCCGATATCACCAACGCGCGTTCACGCTAGTTACTCGAGCAACATATGGAATCTGGAAATAGCTGTAAAACCGAAAAGTTTAAAGAGTTATAGAGGATTGAGTAGTTGCTTATTGGATAAATGAGAAGATGCTAGCTTGAGTCGGCGAATGGAGGGTAGAGCAGGAGTACTCATTTATCAACTAATCAAGCCTCTTCTTCAACCTTTTCTGGTTTACTGTCTTTATCAGGACTACGCTCGTTTGAAAAAAAAAATACTCGACTATCAACTGTCTACTTCCTCCTATCAATCTCACTTCTTCCTCTATCCACTTTTTTTTTCGAAAACTCCACATGGTGTATATACCGTCAACCACATCCGCTGTTGGAATGTTATTGTTTTCTTCTAAATAATGTTACATAATGTACACTATGAACTGCCGTAGTTTGTTAGTTCATGATTATTTACAAATGAATATTCCCTGGAATTTGATATTCATCATTTCCTAGTTATGGTCACATTTTCCCCAGAAAATATGTAAAGAAAAAAGAAGATTTTGAAGGGGTCATCCAAAAGTGCTTCCCAGCCATACAAAACATGCCAAAGGAAACACATAAATCGAGTAATGTTTTAAATTTTCAGAAAAGTTTTAAATTGTTAGACAATAATTAAGCAGGTCATATTTATTTTTCCTCCAGTTACAAAATATTAATCGTTTTGCCTATGCATGGATAATCAGGGACTCTCTCCAATGCTGAGGTCAGAAATGATTTAAATAGAATGGGGATTTAAGCGCTAATCGTCGTCTGCCACGTCAGAGCAGTATGACATTTTGAATTTAGAAAGACATTCATTAGAATGTATTTGTTTCTGTTGTTACGCTTCTTATACTTAATACACTACTTGAAACTTATGATAATTGTGCTATCTCGTGTCGTCCGTGTATGTAAATGTACATAAATAAATATTTCTGAAAGGATATTGCATGAAAAATGTAATTTCCGGTATTTTGAGTCAATATAAGCGTATTACGTAATTTAATTGATCAGACACGAAAACCACATTCCAAATTAAGCGATCGTTTTGCGCGTAGATTTCATAGGTTCTCATAAACTCTGAGTATAGTCTTTCGTAGTGAATTCTATGTTTAATTCTCAAGAAATTTATTTTTGAATTCTCTTAGAAACGTAACTTTTAAACTCGATTTTTACACAAAGTCCTTACCGTGGGGGGGGTCCCACGCCCTCTCCCCCTCGATCGCTTCGGTATCTCACGCTGTCAAAAATATTGTGCCCCCTTCGGGATTTTGCCCCCCCAAAACTGAAAGTGTTCCGGCGCGCCTGGTAGTAGTAGTAGTAGTAGTAGTAGTAGTAGTAGTGGGAGCTTGGCTGTCCTGTTACTGGTGGAAATTGTAAAAATGTTCAAATTATTTCTAGTTTTTATAAGAGGTTTAATTGAGAAGTTGTCATAAACATTTTAAGGTTATACTGGTTCGAGAGGATGTTTAGAGGTTATATATACTTTTTTGAAAGAAATCTGAGAGAGGGTGAAATTGACAAAAATAATTGAATGGGGTATAAATTTGACAAATGTATAATACTTGTTTAAGGTAGGTTTAAAAACCTGTGGTCACGCGTGTACAAGGGCGTGGGGGGGGGCAAAACGAGATTTTGTCCCCTCCCCCAATGTGCCCCTCTAAAAGTAGAAAAATTATATTATTTAAGGACAAAAGTAAACGATGAAGACACTTTTCTGCCTAAGAATTGTCATTTCCATTGTCAAAAATGAAAAAATTTCGCCCCTGACGGGGCAAATACACATCATAGTAAGCCTTGCGTCTTTTGACGAATATGCCCCTCTGTGAAACATACCTTTGATAAGCCCCTTTTCCATCTTATTACAGTGTGATAACGTTTAACCTTTTAATGAAAACATTTCAGACTAAAACCGAATGAAAGTGGTTCACCAATGCTGTGTCGGCTAACAAACGCGCGGTCGCACAGAAACGCTCGGACCGGGGTGGTGTTTCATCAATATTTTCGTCCGACAAGTTGTCAGATCTGACAACTTTCCTGTATTCTGATAGGTTGAGAAGCATTGTTACCATAGCAACTGTCGGATAAAACAGGACTTGGCGGATAAAACGTCCGACAAGTCCTTTTATGAAATGTTCCCCGGACCCGATATCACCAACGCGCGTGAGCGCTAGTTACTCGAGCAACATATGGAATATAAAAATAGCTGTAAAACCGAAAAGTTTAAAGAGTTATAGAGGCTTGAGTAGTTGCTTATTGGATAAATGAGAAGATGCTAGCTTGAGTCGGCCAATGGAGTGCGCAGAGCAGGAGTACCCATCTATCAACTAATCAAGCCTCTTCAAGTCTTTAACCTTTTCTGGTTTACTGTCTTTATCAGGACTATACGCTCATTTGAACAAAAAAATTACTTGACTATCAACTGTCCACTTCCTCCTATCAATTTCACTTCTTCCTCTATCCACTTATTCGAAAACTCCACATGGTGTACCGTCAACCACATCCGCTATTGGAATGCAATTGTTTTCTTCTAAATAATGTTACATAATGTACACTATGAACTGCCGTAGTTTGTTAATTCATGATTATTTACAAATTAATATTTCTTGGAATTTGATATTCATCATTTCCTAGTTATGGTCACATTTTCCCCAGAAAATATGTAAAGAAAAAAGAAGATTTTGAAGGGGTCATCCAAAAGTGCTTCCCAGCCATACAAAACATGCCAAAGGAAACACATCAATCGAGTAATGTTTTAAATTTTCAGAAAAGTTTAAATTGTTAGACAATAATTAAGCAGGTCATAATTTTTTTTCCTCCAGTTACAAAATATGAAACGTTTTGCCTATGCATGGATAATCAGGGACTGACTATCTTCAATGCTGAAATGATTTGCATAAAATGGGGATTTAAGTGCTTATCGACGTCTGCCACGTCAGAACAGTATGACATTTTGAATTTGAAAAGACATTCATTAGAATGTATGTTGTTTCTGTTGTTACGCTTCTTCTGCTTAATACACTCTTGAAACTTATGATGATTGTGCTCTCTCGCGTCGTCCGTGTATGTAACTACATGAATAAACATTTCTGAAAGGATAATGCATGAAAAATGTAATTTCTGGTATTTTGAGTCAATATAAGCGTATTACGTAATTTAATTGATCAGACACAAAAACCACATTTTGCGCGTAGATTTTATAGGTTCTCATAAACTCTGAGTATAGTCTTTCGTAGTGAATTCTATGTTTAATTCTCAAGAAATTTATTTTTGAATTCTCTTAGAAACGCAACGTTTATACTCCATTTTTACACAAAGTCCTTACGGGGGTCCAACCCCCTCTCCCGCTCGAACGCTTCGGTATCTCACGCTGTCAAATATATTGTGCCCCCTTCGGGATTTTGCCCCCCCCCCAAAAAAAAAAAAAAAAAAAAAACTGAAAGTGTTCCGGCGCGCCTGCGCGTGTATATAGCAATATATTTCAGTGACTCCCCCCCCCCCTCCCTAGAAAGAGGAGGAGGCTGAGGGGATGGAAGAAGTCGGAACTGAGGGGGTATCCGGGGGGGTGATGATCATAATCACGGTTGGGTGTTGGGGCACAGAGAATGAACGCCCTCTATTGTTCAATTTTAAGGAATTTACCGCCAATCATATCTAACGTTGAAAATCTGAACTGGATGCGAAGGTTTGCCCAATAAAAGCACTTACGTCAATTAATCATGCCTCGGGAGATTATTACCTTGCAGCTTGGACAATGTGGCAACCAGAGTAAGTTTTTTTAATCGTGACTGTAATTAAAACGATAGATGATGTTTCTTTTAATGAATTGTGTTGTGCCGCCTAGATATAGATCTACTTTGGTCCCAGACGCTTATTACCACGTTAGTCATGTTAGTTATTAAATAACGGGTGGAGCTAAGGTGAGGCACCCAATCATGTCCCACTCACACAACATGCGAGGTTAGTAATACTAACCTCGCACAACGCATGTGATTTCCTAGTGGACTTTGACGTTTTCATTCATCACACGAATGTGAGGGAATAAAACACGCCAAACCTTTCAATATATCTCCACTATGTCATGTTAATCTTGATCGTATTTATGATTTAAAGATTTTAAGATCATTTTAAAAAGGAATTAGAAATTATTTATAAAAGTGTTTTTATCGCTTACTCCAAATATCAACCAGGATACTCTGTTCGATCCGTCCTTAGTTATCCTTAATACTGTGGTGGAAATTGCGCAAACAACAATCAAAATTAAATTTTTCCTATTGAACATTCTCGATTCAACTCAAGTCGTCGGCACATAAATCATAATAAGAAATTGTACCAAAAATCAATAGGTTGCATCTCATGTATATGGCCATGCGTTTTATGTTGGGCCCGCAAACATGGCAAATAGGTGGTATCGTTACATTTGCACGACAAGCACAGAAATAATTAATGGTATAAAACTTGAAATACATGTGCTACATGGGTATATTTGGTATCATATTAAAGGGAATCTTTATACCAATTACTTGAAAGAAAAAGAAATACTTGAGATTACTTCATTTACTAGTAATTTTCAATTATGTAACATCAATTAGCCATTTTTGCATGGTGGTAGACGAGGGGAGCATGACGAGGGGAGCATAAATTTTCATTTCATTAAGAAACTAAATGTGTAACATCACAGTACCTAAATGGCCATGCGTTTTGAGTTGGGCCCATTTCCGTTACAACTCAAATTTTCTTCGAAAATCGCACCATTTTATAAAATTGTATTTTTTTCTTATGTTTGACATCCTTTACCCATAAAACTATATATATTCTGAAAGGAAATTGTCTGAGGAATTCAAAAATGCAATCAGAAAAGGCATAGGGTAATGTCATAAAAAGTTAAAGGTCAAAATATGTGGAAAACTGTGAAAAAAACATACTTCCCAATAAATCTGAGAATCAGATAAACTTTACACCCTATAGGGAAATAACATGCATATTTCAACTCTTTAGAGTGAGACCTTTCCAGTGATATATAACTTGTTGGGGATAACTCTACCAAAATAACTGGGCGCAATCGTCTTTTGAGACCAAATTTCACATCACAATTTTTGCGGGTTAATATGTATCAATGCTTGATTTACCCCTAAAATATTAATTAGTCTTGCCTTTAGTTGCATAAATACACTTGCAAACACTAACCAGTATATTATAATATATTTACTGTGGTTATTATGAATAAAAAATGATTTTCATTTGACTCAAATTGTGGGATTCGTCACCTCTTGGCTCAAAGACCGGTGGACCACAGGTTGACAACTGAGAGTCAGATTTAACATATAAATATAGGAAAAATGTGAATGCACAATGAAAAGTTCTCATTACTGCTTGAGCTTATTTAGAATTAGTGTAAACAAAAACAACTGACAAGTTATAAATTTTTCATTAATTAAAATTGCATAAAAGGTGTATTTATATCTATTATGTTACCAGAGTAATCTGAAGATTCTGACACAAAGTTATCACTATCAGTCTACGCTGTCAATATTGAAACCATGAGGTCATAATTATTAAAACAATAGATTGAT
This sequence comes from Lytechinus variegatus, assembly GCF_018143015.1. Taxonomy (NCBI): domain Eukaryota; kingdom Metazoa; phylum Echinodermata; class Echinoidea; order Temnopleuroida; family Toxopneustidae; genus Lytechinus; species Lytechinus variegatus. The sequence continues at coordinate 26,286,683 of NC_054752.1, read as the reverse complement.
TTATCTCTGAAGCCTTTAATTAGTTTGTGCTTTTCTAAATTTTTTTGAAATTTATGCAGCTTCTAAATTTTATTCAAGGTGTAACCCACAACTGTATTTTATCTCTCCTCATTTCCAATACATCAGACAGTCAGAATATCAATCATGTTTATTTCATGTTTTACATCAATTAATTATACTAATTACTTAGCTTAATTAGGTACCCTTTAAACTGAAAAGTTCAAATTTGACCCACTTATGATTGAAGAATAAGCTAGTGAGCCCCAAAACTATTATATATTTAAGTACTGTGATGTTACACATTTAGTTTCTTAATGAAATTAAAATTTATGCTCCCCTCGTCATGCTCCCCTCGTCTACCACTATGCAAAAATGGCCAATTGATGTTACATAATTGCTAATTACTGGTAAACGAAGTAATCTCAAGTATTTCTTTTTCTTTTAAGTAATTGGTATAAAGATTCCCTTTAATATGATACCAAATATACCCATGTAGCACATGTATTTCAAGCTTTATACCATTAATTATTACTGTGCTTGTCGTGCAAATGTAACGATACCACCTATTTGCGGGCCCAACTTAAAACGCATGGTCAAATATAAAATAGTTTTGGGGCTCACTGGCTTATTCTTCAATCATAAGTGGGTCAAATTTGAACTTTCAAGTTTATAGGATATCTAATTAAGCTAATTAGTATAATTAATTGATGCAAATCATGAAATGAACATGATTGAAATTGTGACTGTCTGATGTATAGGAAATGAGGAGAGATAAAATATAGTTGTGGGTTTACACTTCAATAAAATAAAGCTGCAAAATTTTCAAAAAGAAAAGCACAAACTAGATAAAGGCTTCAGAGATAAATCAATCTATTGTTTTAATAATCATGACCTCATGGTTTCAATATTGTCAGCGTAGACTGATAGTGATAACCTTGATGTGTCTGAATCTTCAGATTATTCTGGTAACAAAACAGATAGCAAATACACCTTTTATGCAATTTTAATGAATGAAAACTTGTTTGTTGCAATAAAACCCTCATCTGATGCTATTTACTTTTTTTCTTAATGTTACATCACACTGCGTCTATAAATCAGTAGATGACACATATTTGGCTGGCACAAAAGTGTTCAGAGAATATTTTTCCAAATTACCAAAAAAAAACTACTTGAGAATGAAACTGGTACAAAGATTAAACTAAACAGAGGCAAATGTACCCATAAAATATGTTCTATGCATTGACATTCAATTGACCCAGTACCAAGAAACCATGTCCTGCAGAATGTTAAGAGGGTGTATTTAAAATATAACACTCTAAAATAACAAAGTATTTTTTTCCAGGTGTATGGATTTATTTATAACATGTTAATTGTTTTTGTTCACACTAAGTTTGAATAAGCTAAAGCAGTAATAAGAACTTTTCATTGTGCATTCACATTTTCCTATATTTATATGTTAAACCTGACTCTCAGAACTTTGTCAACCTGTGGTCCACCGGTCTTTGAGCCGAGAGGTGACAAAGCCCAGGATTTGAGTCAAATGAAATCATTTTTTATTCATAATAACCACAGTAAATATGTTATAATATACTGGTTAGTGTTTGCAAGTTTATTTATGCAACTAAAGGCAAGACTAATTAATATTTAGGGGTAAATCAAGCATTGATACATATTTACCCAAAAAATTGTAATGTGAAATTTGGTCTTAAAAGATGATTGCGCCCAGTTATTTTGGTAGAGTTATTCCCAACAAGTTATATATCACTGGAAAGGTCTCACTCTAAAGAGTTGAAATATGCATGTTATTTCCCTATAGGGTGTTAAGTTTATCTGATTCATAGATTTATTGGGAAGTATGTTTTTTTAACAGTTTTCCACATATTTTGACCTTTAACTTTTTATGACATTACCCTATGCCTTTTCTGACTGCATTTTTGAATTCCTCAGACAATTTCCTTTCAGAATATATATACTTTTATGGGTATAGGATGTCAAACATTAGAAAAAAATACAATTGTATAAAACGTCGCGATTTTGAAGAAAAAGTTGAGGTGTAAAGGAAATGGGCCCAACTCAAAACGCATGGCCATATACTTATAGGTAAAGTACGCAATCTTTTGACAAGATGATGATGAAAGTGGATTGAACGAGCAAGAAAATAATGCTGATCGCCTAGAATGCAGCTAGCAGTCATTGGCAGTACAAGCTAGAACCGTAAACAAACCGGCTTGTGAATAGTATTGCGCGCCCTCTTTAGGCAAAAATTTATATCCACGCTGATGAAGAGGCATCTACGTGAAGATCACGAAAAAATGCTTTTATTTTATTAAAAAAAACAGCAAAGAGAAGTCAACAAACGATCCATATGGTGACAGGTTCGGTAAGTGTCATAGCACAATTAGAATTCTTAGCTATGATGTAAAGTATTTGAGCTAAAAACGTGTGAAAGATTTGTGTGTACCAGGTGCATATGAATCCTTCACACACGAGATGATTTGAAACCATGGGTGCCAATGTCCCATGGGTGCATCGCTGCCTCTGTGCAAGGTAAATTCAAGGCACTACACATTTTTCGAATAAATAAATTGGGATTATATTCATCTAAATATGTTTCTCACAATATAATTTTTTTCTTTATTTCGTCTAGATCTATGTTAATAATAGGCCCTATCCCTCTTCAGTCTCCATTGCTTTATTTTGTTGATTCCTAATTTACTAAATAAATCATAATTGCATCTTCTTCTTTTCAATCTCTATTGCTTTATTTCGTAAACTAGTACTTTTTATATAAATAAATCATCTTTTTATGTTTCTCACAACATAAAATTTGCTTTATTTCGTCTGTTTTTACTAAATAAATAAATAGGCCCTTTCCCTCTTCAGTCTCCATTGCTTTATTTCGTCAATTCCTAATTTACTAAATAAATCAGAATTGCATCTACTTTTTCAGTCCTTATTGCTTTATTTTGATGTCTACTTTTTATGCTATAATCTCTTTTCATATATATATATATATATATATTATATTATATATATACTGTATGTTTGTATGTTTCTTACAATTATTATGCTTTATTTCATCTCTCATGTTCTTACTAAATAAATCAAATTGCATCTTTCTCTTAACAGTCTCCATTGCTTTATTTCGTCAGGTAAAAAGAATGTCTTGTTTTTCCGTTAATGCCCACAATCATTGATTATAATGGCATATGAATGTCAAGATTGACTTAACCTGAATTTTGCCGGGACCGGCAGGTGCAATACACCGGGTGAACACCCTGCTCTTTGACGAATAGTGTATTGGTTTTAACGTCAGGTTGTGTTTCTCCTATACACGAGACCAACATTTGCGTCCTTTTGTCTGAGTGTCTGAGTCAGTTATTGTGTCAATGGGAAAACGTGTGGTGGAAGGAAGTCCCCATTCAGTGAGAAGCTTCGCACCGTTTCGCATCATGAACAATGGATTTCTTTTGAAAATCTTCCAACTGTGGATTCCATTAAAAGATTGCTGATATTTGAGGTGTTTCTTAAGTTGTCCCCAGTGACTTGGATGAAGATAAGGCCATATTTTTAAGTATACTTTTTTTCCACAAATTTATATTGGCTCTATTTTAAATCTGGATCAAATTTTTCTATCAAAACTCATATGGGATTTCATAAATACAAAGGGGAACATAATTAGCCACAATTTTTTTTTCTTACGCATCTCCTTATAGGAGAATCCAAACTAATGTTGTAAGTTAGAGCAATTACGGGATCGGAGTTCGGTTCGGAAGTTTTGCTCCTAAAATCGGAATCGGTTCGGATATCGGATCGGAAGATATTAAAAAACAAAAAAAATCATTAAAATTTGTATGTGGCCGGCCCGTGGACAAATGCGGCACGCTACACTGATGGCAGAATTTGTTTTGATCTCCGACAAAAGCGGAGGAAGAAGATGATGAGTTGTTTTGATCTCCGACATAATCGGAGGAAGGAAAATGAGATAATGACGTTCCAGCGCGCGACACTACTGCCGATCAACGATAGGCCTCTTCTCTACAACATCGTGGTGATGGCGGAGGTAATCGTAAACTCTTAAAGGTCGCATGACCTCCCAAAAAAGACGCATTATTATCCAGAATTGTTTTCCATGATATTCACCTTCTCTACAACATCATAGTGATGGCGGAGGTAATCGTAATCTCATAAAGGTCGCAGGACCTCCCGAAAAAGACGCATTATTATCAAGAGTTGTTTACCGTGATATTCACCTTCTCTACAACATATCACTTCGATGTTGTTTAAAGGTCGCAGGACCTCCCGAAAAAGACGCATTATTATCAAGAGTTGTTTACCATGATATTCACCTTCTCTACAACATCGTAGTGATGGCGGAGGTAATCGTAATCTCATAAAGGTCGCATGACCTCCCGAAAAAGACGCATTATTATCCAGAGTGGTTAACAATGATATTCACCTTCTCTACACCATCGTAGTGATGGCGGAGGTAATCGTAAACTCTTAAAGGTCGCATGACCTCCCGAAAAAGACGCATTATTATCCAGTTGTTTACCATGATATTCACCTTCTCTACAACATCGTAGTGATGGCGGAGGTAATCGTAAACTCTTAAACGTCGCATGACCTCCCAAAAAAGACGCATTATTATCAAGAGTTGTTTACCGTGATATTCACCTTCTCTACAACATCGTAGTGATGGCGGAGGTAATCGTAAACTCTTAAAGGTCGCATGACCTCCCGAAAAAGACGCATTATTATCCAGATTGGTTAACCATGATATTCACCTTCTCTACAACATCGTGAGGTAATTGTAATCTCATAAAGGTCGCATGACCTCCCGAAAAAGACGCATTATTATCCAGAGTTGTTCACCATGATATTTACCTTCTCTACAACATCGTGGTGATGGCGGAGGTAATCGTAAACTCTTAGAGGACGTATAGTCAGATAGTCATAAATATTACCGCGCATGTCAGCGTGTTCAACTAAATCTTATATGCCTCCGCTTAAGATCAAAACATAGCGTCTTTTCGTTGTTTTTCTTCCTCCATTTTTGTCGGAGATCAAAACATATTATCACCAATTATCATCATCATCGTTTTGTTCTTCCCCGATTATGTCGGAGATCAAAACAAATTGTAATCTTCTTCTCCACCTGCCTTTCCGCTAATATCGGAGATAAAAACAAATCATAATTTTCTTCCCCTTTATCTTCTTTTGCTTCCACCGCTTTTGTCTGAGATCTAAACAAATCACCAGCGCATTTTGACGGCAAACATGTCGCCACATGTTTTTTTTTTTTGTCTTGTTATGTTTTGGTTTTTCCTATCCGATTTTTTCCCCACTGGTCGAAAATCGGAGTTCGGAAAAATGTAGAAAAAAGGGGAAAATCGGATCGGATCAGGAATTGGAATAAAAATCGGTTACAGCATTAATCCAAACCATCCAAAAAATTCTATACATGGGACTACATATATTGTTTCTTACTTAATTTCAATTTGAGAGTAAAAAGGGGCCAAAGCTTTCGATCCTAGCAGAATCTTCTTCGGGGGCAAAATGACAAACATATACGGTGGAACAACCATAATATAGACCACAGACATTCAACAGCAACACTGGAAACAAGAAGACAAAAGGGACATTAGAGAGAAGAGATGACCAAGCAGGTTAATGAAGGGGATGAAAGAAAAGGAGTAGGCAGACACAAAAGGAAGTTGGTGTGAGTAGGCCAAAGAAAGACCTCAAGCGGGGAGGGATTAAGATATGAGGCAGGCAACATCAAACAGGATCTAGAACAAAACAGTGATAGAGGGTATGAGGAAGAGAAGAATAACAAGAGAAGGTGGGTCAAACAGGTAACAAAGAAAGGCATAATAAACTGGTGTATATGAGTGGGGAAAAAAGGGAAAGAGAAGGGAACAACTGATAATGTGCAAGAGACATAAAGTATGTATGACAGAGCATTAAACAAACTAAGAGAAGAAGTGTAAAAATAAATCTGTAAGTATAAAAGTATAAAATATCCAAAAGGAAAAAAAATATATGTATATACAAATGGTGTAACTGATATAGTAATCTGCTGGGTGTGAGGGGAAAAACAGAAGACTATATAATAGAAAAGAAAAAAAACCCCTGTATATATGGAAGGGAAGCAAATTGCCTAAAAGGGTGAAAGCAATTAAAAAAGCTGAAGCTGTATGAGAGAGGGGTTGTATTGAGAAAACAAACAAACATAGTAAACATGAAAAAAAGCAAAATAAATAAGTGGTAACTCTAAGAGGTGAAGGGAGAGAAAAAAAAAATATAATAATTGTTATATCGCCTGAATAAGGGAGGAAAAATAGCTGAGCTTGTATGAGATATGGGAGGAAAGTAGAGGCAGAAACTAAAATGTAACTAATCTAAAAGAGCTGAGGGAAAAAAATATACATGTGTATACAAATGGAAAGTGGAAAAGAAGGATTAATCAGTTGTTCCCCTCTTGGATGTTCAGGCCATGAGGTTGGATGGTGCAAAGTCGTCTCATCGAGAATTTCTCTCTGCTAGTACGGACTGAGTCAGGACGGATACCTAAAGATTCGATGCCCTGTAGCATCATGTCAGTGATGGAGTGGTTGGGAAGGTTAAAATGGCGGCCAACAGGAGTGTCCAGCTTTGCTGTGTTGATGTTGGATCTGTGCCCATAGAATCGTTTCTTGAGTGTGGTCTTGGTTTCCCCTACATATTGTACCCTACAAATTGTACCCTACAAACTCTGCAAGTGATGAGATATACAACATTAGTGGTAGTGCATGTGATGTTCCCCTTGGTTCGGTGAGAAAGGCTGGTAGAGTTGCTGGTGAGAGTGTCGCCCTCGTGAATGTGTATTTCACTAGTATTCTAGCATACCGACGCCCACCGAATCTCAGGGACCTCATTGTTCATGCTGAATTGCCCTCCCTCAAACCATTCTTCTCCCATACAGCATGGCACCTTAAAATGCACCAGCAACAGGTGTATTATATGTGAAATACACATTCACGAGGGCGACACTCTCACCAGCAACTCTACCAGCCTTTCTCACCGAACCAAGGGCAACATCACATGCACTACCACTAATGTTATATATCTCATCACTTGCAGAGTTTGTAGGGTACAATACGTAGGGGAAACCAAGACCACATCTGTATCTTAAAGGGGAATGAAACGTTTGGAAGAAGTACATGTAGGCTTGTGTCGAAACAGAAAAATCAAAGAATAAGAACAAAGAAAGTTCGAGAAAAATCTGACAAATAATGAAAAAGATATGAGCAATTGAACATTGCAATAACTAATGCTATGGAGATCCTCCCATTGGCAATATGACAAGGATGTGTGATGTCACATGTGAACAACTTTCCCTTTGATGGACTATAAAATACACCCAAAATGTCTCTTTTTGCTTTTTCTTATGGTGATACAAACTCTTTATTCATGATGTTTTCTTTAAATATCTGTATTACATGCCCTTCTATATATCTACTGATAGATATGATTAAAGAGGCAGTTTAACTAAAATATAAACTAAAGTAATGGGGATAGTTGTTCACAAGTGACATCACACATCTTTGTTGCATTGCCAATGAGAGGATCTCCACAGCATTAGTGATCGCAATATTCAAATGCTCATTATTTGTCCGATATTTCTCAAACTTTTGTTGATCTGTTTCTTTGATTTTTCTGTTTTCACTCAAGCTGTCTTGTTCCAAAGATTTCATTCTCCTTTAATGTACATCTACTTCAAATTCTGAAGTGGATTTCTCACTTTTTTTCCCAATATGGATATTATATACTTTTATATATACATGTATATACATATCTTTTTTTCTCTTTGAAGTTGGTATGGAGTTTTGGAAGCAGCTGTGTCTAGAACATGGAATCAGCCCGGAAGGAATTCTTGAAGATTTCGCAACGGATGGATCAGATCGCAAGGATGTCTTTTTTTATCAGGTAAATGTTAGTGAAAAACCAGGGATTAAATGATTCTAATGCCACCAAGGCTGCATGTATGAACTTTGATGTCCTTAGATGCCCCCATTTACTACCACCAATGCCCCTCTCATTGAGCTTTAAGGCATGAAAAAGGTTGTGTTCGGACATGTATTAAATAGCTTTTGTTGTTCTGCTCTGAAGCGCCATGAGCATATAATCAAGATGGGAAGTGCGCTGTACAAATCTTGTTTATTATTATTATTATTAAAAACATGCTGACTCCTATTCATATCACTTCAATAGGCTGATGATGAACATTACATACCCAGAGCAGTTTTGCTAGACTTGGAACCCAGGGTCATCCATGGAATTCAGAACTCTCCCTATGCCAACCTGTACAATCCAGAAAACATCTACATCTCCAAGCATGGAGGGGGAGCTGGAAACAACTGGGCATCAGGCTACACACAGGTTTGTATCGTCTCCCATCCAAGTGACTCTGAATGTTGTGGGGGAGCCTTTAGCATAGTGTTTTGTTTTCTTTCTTTATTCCGTTTTTATTATAACAAACTAAAGTCAATTACAAAATTTACAAATGATTATTGAATGATTGCAAGTCACATTATTGACATAAACACAAGTTGGTTTCATAAAAAAGGAAGAGTAACAGAAAGAGTAATAGAATTACATGTACCTTGATTCATATCCCGTCTCTGCTTTGGGGACGGGATAAAATGTGGTTGACAGCCTGATTCCTGTAATAGGACTTAGGTTGCTACATAACTTTTTAGAAGCACTTGCCCAGTCGGGCAAGCAAATTTTTTGAATAGTTGGAATATACTTGCCAAAAATCTATTTCACTTGCCCGAAAAAATCCTAAAAAAAGTTTTGCGGGTTTATCAACCATTGACCATTTTCTCTCTTTTGACATGAACTACTTTAACTTGTTATTGCATTTCTTTGTCCAAAGAGATTTTATCTTGCTTGCCATGGCCAAAATTACGGTCAATATATCATCGACCCTAATTTTGGTCATTCTACTCTGAGAATTTTGCTTCCCCAATTAGGGCAAGTTGTTTGGTCTTTACTTCAAAACACTTGTCCGACTCTAACTTTTACTTGCCCGGGCCCCGGGCAATCGGGCAAGTGCTTACTATGTAGCACCCTGGAACCTAAATTTGTTAGCATATATGTGGAAATTTGAAATTATGAATCTTTTTCTGAAAACAAAATATGTGATATTGATCATGATATTTTTCTTCTTTTTTTTTTGCAGGGTGAAAGACTGTATGAAGAGGTTTTTGACATCATAGATAGAGAAGCCGATAACAGTGATAGTCTTGAGGTGAGTTTACTGTGTGTAGGGCCCCGTATCGCGAAGGTTAGCACTTGATCGCAAGGCAGAATTTTATGCTTGATTACATTGATCATTTTGGGCAATTGGTTGTACAAATCAACTGAGATGAATTACTAAGCTTTATGTCACCAGATCTCATTAGTCCATTATCATTTTTTGTTGGGGGGACCAAATCATGATATAACCATAGAGGACATTATACATGATAAAAACAAACAGTAGAGAATGGAGCAGTGCTACATGCTGGTCAGGGGTGATAATAGCATAATGAATAGCTGTTGCTCTAAAGCATCTCACCCTAACATGTAGCACTGCGTACAAATATCAATAGAAAACATAAAAATTACAAGAAATAATCTAGCTAGTGTTGTTATCTAGAAAAAAAATCCCGGTCCGAAACCGTCCCGGCAACTTCAAAATTTCCTTATCGGGATCCCGGCTCGTCCCGAATCCCGAAACATATCTCCACGCACAAATGCAAACCAAAAGTGTATACCTACATTTCCAGCCTTAAACACTGCGCACTGGCGGTGCACCAGACAGTCAAAGCATAGAACTATTAACTGTTAGCTCCATGGTCAAAGTGTGCATGCCACCACCGCAAATTGTAAACATTCACTCAAAACGTGGGGAAAATAATGATGAGACAGTCAAAGCGTGCCACCACCGCAAACTGTAAACATTAATGACCACTGACATGACCCGAATTATGTTTGAGTCGACCCAGCTGCTGATCTGACAGTCCAATAACACACGTGTCGTTGCCACTGATCTGTGGTCGGTGCGCACGTGGTTGACAGTTATAAGCAAATTGCGTAATGTCTTGTCAGTGCGCCTGTGGCCCTAGCTAGCCCGGAATTTTAACTTTCAGTTTCACTCCCTCTCTCGTAACTCTGAACAGTATGATATCACCAAGGAGATATCTCCTTGATATCACTACTACTGAGAAAAGTGAATACTATCTTATCAGAGAAGCTTATTAGGAAATTTACACAAGATTAGTCCCGGCGGCCGGCACTTCGCATCAAAACAACAAACTCATTTTTTCTTTAATCATGAATTACTTTCGATCGAGAAAACATTATTTGAATAGATACTCAGACTATTCACAGTAAAAAAATATTTTGAACAACTATTTAAATATTAAGAAACATTGTTTAAGCCAGTCAATATACAACTGTTTTTAAACTATTAAACCAATAGATTTTTTTTTAAACTTTAAACAGTTTGTTTTTAAATATTTTTTGCAATTTCCAACGATATCATTTAAAACTGTTAATATCATTGATAATTTGTTTGATGCATTTAATAACATATTTTTACAACATATAGGGTATGATATGACTTTCAAAACAATGTTGTTTCAAAGTTTAACCCTATCTAGGCCGGGGTATTTTGGGAGTTCCTATGGCCGGGGGGGGGCCTCCCAGGCCCCCCCCCAAGATCTCGGCCATCGACCGCGCGATCGCGCCGAAAATTGGCACGTGGGTCGCCTTGGACATAATCTACAAGATCGTATAGTAATTTATTTCATGCGAATTGTTATTAAGTGATTATGCTAATTTATGCGTAATTAGTATGCGAAATCATACTTTTTCCTCTAACTCCCTGAATAAAGCTCCAAATGTGCTAATTTTTGGTATAGAAACTCTTTGTGGTGTCTTTAGCAAGTGTACATGAAAAAAATTGTGATATCAAATCGTTTTCTTATGTATTATATTGTTTTTTGCAATTTCTTATGTATTTCTTTGTTTTTTGACCTTTTGTTTTTCATTGTTTTTTTCAATGAAATTTGTTGGGGACTCTTCTGTGATCATAAAAAGCATAAAATGAATACATTTAGACAAGCAAAACTAAAAATAATCATACATTTATGAATTTTGGTTGAAAACACAATTTGCATTGACTTTGTACACGAAATCACATTTTTGAGCAATTTTCGGTCTGACATGCACTTACAAAATGTTGCGTAATTTCGGAACCACATACCCGGGTGACGCAAACTTGGTCTCAAAAGTTGCGCAAGACTTGAAAGTAAAAAGTCAGCGAGCGGCGCGGTCAAAAAATTTCGCACGGCGAAAATATCGCGCGATTTGTTGAGGGGGGGGGCTTCCGAGGCCCCCCCCCCCGGCCTAGATAGGGTTAAACAACGCCACTTTAAACATCGCCAATTCTAACAGCGTTTTGGTACAATTTTATAATTTAAGTCGAAATATATCTAGGAGAAATGATTTGACCATAGAGCTATTAACAGCTCCATGATTTGACCGACTGGTTTGCAATTGTAAACATCAAGTCAACAGATGACAGATGGTCCCCAGTCGTGAACGACCAAGCACTTCCCGTAACCCCCCCTTCTCTCTCTCTCTCTCTCTCTCTCCCGGCTCTAACCAGCTGAAACATGATGCGCATTCGTCTAGTTGTTATTTGCAAACCCTTTCGCAAAAAAATACCCCACCAAATACAATCATCACAAAATTAATGGCGACTTTTTTTAAATGACTAAATTTGCAAATACTCATAGATCATCATCGTCAATTGTTAGTAAATTATTTCATGATAAATTCACTAGTCCATACATATCGTAGCAGATTCAACTCGAAAGTATGGGGTAAATGAATGACTCAGTAAAACGAACTGAGGTGAAAGAGGTCTGCACATGAGACTATACAGTAGACGATTGTTGTCTGCGCAGATCTCTCGGAGCCGTGTGCAAAGCTAGATTGCGTGCATGCTCATGCGATCGACGAGTACAGATTGCGTAATATTTCGAGGTGCATGTGCACACAGCCAGTTGAAACTAAATTGTTCTCTCGTATTTCGTAAGTACAAAAACTAATTAGGGAAATATTACAACATGAATTTGGCCATTATTGATTTTATTTTCCTGCCGGGATACGGTCTAAGTTGATTGATCCCGGAACCGTCTCAGAGCCTCAGACTGCCGGGAATTCATCCCGATCCCGGACCGACTGACAACACTAAATCTAGCCCAATGTTTAGCGAAATTCCTATAAAATGAAATGCAGAAGCTGATTGATGTTTTACATATAACTGGAGAATGATTGAAAGTAATAATTAAAAAGGTAGTCTACTGGTCATTAATAAGTAGACTGGTAAAATAAAAAAAAATGAGGAGTATTGTACTATTCTGATCTAATCTGGCAATGTGGAGATGAACACAGTAAATTAATATAAGCATATCTAATAGAATGGAATGTAGTAAGGTAAGATGAATCGTTTATAAACCAATTTTTTCATTTGACATTGTTAAAAATGATGAGCAGACCGGAGTGGAAATTAGACACCCTGAGCATTTATAGACTGAGTAATAGTGAGACCAAGTTGGTATTAGACCAGGGCCCTGTCTTAAAAAGAGTTGCGATTGATCTGATCGATCACAACTATGGATGGCCAGCATCGTCTACATATTAAATTCATGTTTGTTCACAATCTTTTCTCGATATTAAGGTATATCCATAAATTCATTGATTTCTTGACAATTTGGTGTGTTCTTTGTTTACAAAGGATATTTTAAAATGTCATGTAGAAGAAATTATGTCATTGATGGATTTCCATATAGTTGCAATTGATAGGATCAATTGTAACTCTTTGTAAGACGGGGCCCAGGTGTACATGTAGTGTAGACCAAATAGCAATTAGACCAAATTGAGATTAGACCAAATGGGTATAGCCCAAATGGTATTAGAAAACCCCAGAAGTAGACATGGACTATGTAGACATAAACTGTGTAATATACACATAATATGTGAGAGCTACCATCATATGAATCGCATAGTTTGTTTTCTGTTTATCTATAGGGTTTTGTGTTGTGTCATTTTCCATGCTGGTGGGACTGGGTCAGATATGGAATACACCTTTTAGCAGCAGTTTAATACTATGCGAGAGTGACCCTCCATAAATACAATCATTTGTTTTTTTCTGTCTTTGTATAGGGTTTTGTGTTGTGTCATTCCATCGCTGGTGGGACTGGGTCTGGTATGGGATCCTATATCCTGGAGAAATTGAATGACAGGTGAGAATAAGTTTGATGACATCATAGTTTCAATCATGGAGTTGTGGATTCGTAGTTGCAGTAAACACTGATTTCACAAGAAAGTCAATAAACTAAGGTTAAGTATTACAATGTCATCATGGATCTAGATCTGGCACAGTTACATAAACTGAACTTTGAGAAATCTTGAAATCTACGCTAAAAAAAGTTTACCGGTACACTTAAGATCACTAACACAGATAAGCGCATGTGGGACAGTGTATTATTATTGCTTTGAATGTCAGCCCGACGCTTGATCTGAATCCTGTGCTTATTTGCTAATTTCTCAGCAATTACACAATTTCTTCCAGAATCCTTTGGCAAATATTTTTATTCATACAAACAGACACTTTGGTGGTCATTTCTTTGGATTCTGTACGAACTCATTTTGAAATCGTTACCACAACTGGCATTTATCTTGAATCCATGTCAAAACGATCTATGTCATTTGGAGCTAAATATATAATAACATTATAACCTTGAAACCTTGCAGAAGTACTTTAAAAAAAAAGGCTTAGAATGCTGTCCCAGATAGGGTTGTGATATCAAATCCATGTATTTCTTCATTGGGGAGGAAGACCTGTGGGTTATGGCTATTAAGTTAGCCTTTTCCATACCCAGGCAGCCTCTCCAACTCTCATCCAGTTCTTATTTTCTCTATCATGTACCAGTTTGATTGATCTTGTCTCTGATCTGTTTGTATTCTTTGTTTTTTGAATGCCAAATAATAATAGTAATAATAAAGACACTATATTTGTATATGATGATGAATGTGTACCTGTTGAGTTTAATAGAGGATAAATCAACTAATCTAAAATATATATTCTTAATTTGATCAATTTTCTTAAAAAGAAAACTACAGATTATGTAAAGGATCTATTCTCTAATAAAGACAACAGCAATAAGTGAGAAATGGAAAAGTATTGGTTAAAATGGAACTGAAAAGATTTTTTCTGCATGAAACTGAATACAGTAGATATGTTTACATGTCGTTTGAAAAGGTATATCTGCATAGAGGTTAAAAGGAGAGAAGTATTTGCTAAGTAATAGTTGTATATGACTTTAAAGAATGTTTGAACAATCAATTGATAACATGATGGTTTCACATTTTTCTTGAAGAATCAAAGCATGCTCTACATTATTAGAGGGCAGTATTGTTTTTGTATTCTATGTGGAGTCTTCTGACTTTGAAGCAGAGGGTTGTGAGTTCGAATTCCAACCATGGCGTAATTTCCTTCAGCAAGAAACTTATCCACATTGTGCTACACTCGACCCAGGTGAGGTGAATGGGTACCCGGCAGGATTAATCCCTTAAATGCACGAGCGCTGAAAGGCAACTTGAGCTAAAGCCGGGGTAATAATAATAATAATAACAATGCACCTCGGAATAGAATATTTCTAGATAGATGGCGCTATATAAATGCCTATTATTATTATTATTATTATATTGTGTCCTTTCTTTTCAACCAGGTTTCCTAAGAAGTTGATCCAGACCTACTCGGTGTTTCCCAACCAACAGGAGATAAGTGATGTCGTTGTGCAACCTTATAACTCCATGCTTACATTGAAGAGATTGACACAGAACAGTGACTGTGTGGTAAGTTTCACGAGGTTATTTTTTTATCGTTTAAATGTTCAACCGTTGAATTCATTTCTTACCCTCCAATTATTTGTTCTGATGTCGCCATAAGCCAACATCCCACAGAGGTATGTGTCAAGTGCAACTATCGTCAACAGGCCCACCTGGCTGATTTTGTGGATGTGCTTGGTCATTGGACCACACAATTGTTTACTTTCTACTGAAGGTATCATTTTGAATTTAAAGGGGAAGGAAACCTTTGGAACAAGTAGGCGTGTGTCGAAACAGAAAAATCAAAGAATAAGAACAAAGAAAATTTGAGATATATTGATCGAACAAATAATGAGAAAGTTATAAGCATTTGAATATTGCAATCACTAATGCTATGGAGATCCTCCCATTGGCAATGCTATAAGGATGTGTGATGTCACATGTGAACAACTTCCATTTTGATGGACTATAAAATTCCCTCAAAATGTCTCTTTTTGCTTTTTCTTATTGTGATACAAACTTTTTATCCATGATGTATGCATTAAAAATCTGTATTACATGCCCTCTTGTAGAAAGAACACACGATCTACTGATAGATGTGATAAAAGAGGCAATTTGAGTGAAATATATACTCAAGTAATGGGGAGAGTTGTTCACAAGTGACATCACACATCTTTGTCACATTGTCAATTTGAGGATTTCCGTAGCATTAGTGATTGCAATATTCAAATGCTCATAACCTTCTCATTATTTGTCCGATTTTTCTCAAACTTTTGTTAATCTTTGATTTTTCTATTTTCACATGAGCAATCTTGTTCCAAAGGTTTCATTCTCCTTTAATGTTGTGTAAAACTTATGCATTTGATTCCTAGGAGGAAGAGGGTGCATGCTTTTTAATCTTGGCTGCTGGCTCTATATCCGATGGGTGTTTCATAAAGCTGTTCGTAAGTTACAAGCAACTTTATGAAGGATTGGTACCTTTTTTTTCCTTGTGGTTATACATAGGTGTTGATTTATAACATATGAACGAACAACTTATTGAAACACCCACCATCGATATGCAAAGCCTTGATTTCTTTTATAGTCTTTACTGGAGTTATTTGCATCATGAAATTTCTTTATACTAGTCTTAATTATAAGTAGCATAATATTTATGTATCAACATCATGATAATATATTATTACTTATCATTGGGATCAAGTCAAATCTATAGATATTTGATTTTTTTTTATAATAATGATAATAACAGGCAACATTTATATAGCGTTCAATACAAATGTTTCTAAGCGCTGCATACTATTACCGCGGCTTTAGCACGGCTACCCTGATCGGGCGCATCGAGCATTCAAGGAATTTATTCCTACCGCGTACCCACTTACTACACCTGGGTCGAGAGTGACAAATGTAGATAAACGCCTTGCCAAAGGACGCTAGTGCTGCGGTGGGGGTTGAACCCCGGACCTTGTTGTTTACAGTCCGGAGACTTATCCACTGAGCCACAACACCTCTACGTTTATGCTTGTCTATGTTTGTAATATTTACCCAATATTTTTTTTTCATCACTCCTCATGCATGGAATCCTTATGGTGTTATATGTTTAATAGGAACTGTAGTGCTGTCATTATTTTATAAGGCCTGTGTGGTTATTTACATCATAATGATTATATTTTGTATTCTGTCTGTATCCCAGGTGGTACTTGACAACACGGCTCTGAACAGGATAGCCACCGAGAGGCTCCATCTTCAACAGCCAGATTTCTTACAGATCAACCAGATGGTAACTTGACTATGATCATGAATATACAAATGAGATTCATTGCTATGGCTCTAAAGGGGCTTTCCCACCAGGATCCTGTAACACAAAGCGATTGATTGTACGCTTGATTTTTACGATCGATTGTACATCGTAGTCAATGGAATCAATCATAGAAAAATATTCTACGTACAATCATTGCTAAGGTTTGTGTTACGGGGCCCAGGAGAATGTAGCCAGCATTTTCCAATGTACATAGGCCAAGCTGTTGTGTCATCTATTTTTTTTTCTCTGATGTACAAATTGGCATTTGTTAAAGAAAACACAATGGTTTCTTGATGTCAAAAAAAGAATTCTTGATAAAAGGTCTTGCCATATGTATGTTGGCATACTCTGGGTAAATCCTCTGTGTTTCAGCCCCCTTAGTATTTAATTTATTTTTATTTAGATAGATCCTTGCGATTTGATTGGTTGTTTGATATCGTTCATCCCATTTTGTAATGACGTCATCAACCGTGCAATTTTGTATCCATTCATCGTGCAATTTTGGATCCATACGATTTTGTCCATTGCACGCATGCACCGACACAGCTCATAGACAATTAAATACGCATGTTGTAATGACGTAGCAATCAACAGACCGAACTTGCACTGCATGAGCATGTTTTGCATCGAAATTCATAAATTTCACATGAAAAAAAAACAATTTTTATGTGTCATATAAACCAAATGATGAATGTTTTTTCATTTGTGCAATGGACAGAATACTTCAATCGGTGAAAGATGAAATAATGATCCATTCAACGAGGCATAGCCTCGTTGAATGGATCATTTCATCTTTCACCTCATGAAGTATTCTGTCAATTGCACTCATAAACATTCATTATTTGTATAATATACCACATGGACAGTTCGGACATGCCTGATGGCTTAGCCAAGGATGCTTGATTGTTTCAAGGTAGTGATTTAGTTGATAAAAAGTGATATCTGAACAGAACATAATGATGTAAATTATTTGGTTTTTTAACAGATACATGCACCAATATTGAGGGAAATGACAAATAAATACTTTCCTTTTTATTTGCATAATTTAGCATAGTATATTGCAAAACAACTTTTTTAACAAAGAGAGATACATGGGATATCCTTTTCACTGGTCCCAATGTCAGTTTAGATTTTTGCGCTTATCAGCCCTTTTATGGCCCAGTTCTGAAACGGGAGGGGGTGTCAATTTGACCCCCTCTCTCTGTAAAAAAAAAACTGAAAAGACTCCAGAAAATTTTGGTTCAAGAAATTTGTAGGTATACTTACTTTTAACACAGGAAAAAATAATCAAGGACTTTTACAACCCCAGAGTTGCAAGAGTCTCTTTGGGTTGATGAAGATGTGATTTTTAATTAAAAGAAGTTTTAGGGAAATTGCTCCTGTTGGAAAAGAACTTTTTCTTTGCTCTTACTTAAATTGTATTTGGAATTTTCTCTTCTCTAGGTGTCAACCATCATGTCAACCAGCACCACGACGCTGAGGTACCCTGGCTATATGAACAATGATCTGATAGGACTGGTAGCTTCCCTCATCCCTACTCCTAGGCTTCATTTCCTTATGACTGGTTATACACCTCTTACACTGGGAACAGACACCAAGGTATGTAAGGATTTTACAATAAATACCAGATGAATTCCTTTAAGGCGGTCTAAAGCTATTGAATGCCAGAAATCTGATATAATGCAAACTCAGCAGTGAAGAGTCTTTATCGGTACTATTTTTCCATGGTCCCAGAAAACATTTAAAACAGTTTAGAAATTTAAGACTGTATCGATACTGAGCTCCTGCCTTGTATCAGTTTTAGGTCTGAGTGATTATAATGCTCTGTATTGTAACAAACTGCAAAGGGGTCACACCATCTTGCATTAACACAGTTTAAAACCAATCCAATAGTTTTCTTTCTTTTTTAAAAGTTTTTATTGGGTTTTCATAATTTTGTATAACAAATCACATGTAATTAATACAGGTAATTCAAAATATAACAGGATAAATAAATAAAAGAAAAAAAGCAGCATACACATTATTAGTTTACATTAGAAAAGTACAGCTTATCGACAGATAATACTTGATAAACATGTAGTAAAAGCAGTCACTTTGTCTCTTCTAATTATTTCTCACCCCCTATAGTTTAGTGAGGGCAAGAATGTAAATAACAGAGGGATACAATATTATGAAACAAAATTCCATCCTCAGAAGGCATATTAAGATCTAAACCAACAGTTGCCAAGCTGCACTTAATGTTATATTCATAGTAGAAAGTTAAGCTGCAGGACTTGCGTTCCTATTAAACCAATTGAATTGAATTTTCAACCTTTCAAGTCATTGTATTATCTGTTCACACCCCTCGCAGCTGGCGAGTGTGAGGAAGACCACGGTCCTTGACGTGATGCGCCGTCTCCTGCAGCCCAAGAATATCATGGTGTCTACCACATTGAGAGATAAACAGAGTAGTCATTGCTACATCTCAATCCTCAACATCATACAGGGAGAGGTTGACCCAACACAGGTATGTTTTCACAAAGACTCTGAATTGGAATGATCTTTTTGGCCCGTATTCTGAAGTCGGGAGCGTTTCATCAATATTTTTGTCCGACAAGTTGTCAGATCTGACAACTTTCCTCAGATCTGATTGGTTTATAGGCACTGTTACCATAGTAACTGTCGGATAAAATGGGACTTGTCTGATAAAACGTCCGACAAGTCCTTTCATGAAACGCTCCCCTGGTTTAATTTAAACTCTGGGGAGCGTTTCATGAAAGGACTTGTCAGATGTTTTATCCGACAAGTCCTGTTTATCTGACAGTTGCTATAGTAACAGTGCTTCTCAACCAATCAGAATCCAGGAAAGTTGTCAGATCTGACAACTTGTCGGACGAAAATATTGATGAAACGCCCCCATGGTTTTAAGTTGTGGTTTAACTATGGAAAGCCAGTTGTTACATAAATCTCTAACAGCAGAGGTGCAATGTATCAGCTCATTTGACTCCCGAAACTTTATTAAATGCCTGGGAAGGATAAGTATGACAGTTGTCTTCGCCATTAAAGAATTAGTAAAGAGCACAGTAAACATGAGACGCAATGACTGTAAAAAAAAAATTTGAACGTTTGGCTTCCCACAATTTTAGCACAGAGTTAGACCATGGTCTAAGTTAAACCTGACTTCAGAATACGGGCCTTTGAGTTCAGTTGATACCCCAAAGGATGAAACTATGGGCAGAACCAACCCTCAATATGCAGGCAATTCAAGAGACAACGTTTGGTTTTATTTTTCATTCACATTTACTACTGCTCAATTACATTATAATAATACATTACATTATAATCAATTTTTGCAGTTAATTTTCTTTGAAATGGAAGGAGATGGTTATTCCTGCATCTGAAAGTCTGTTGTCAACTTTGTCCAGGGGGGTGTGTTTCAGAAAGATTTAAGTAAGACTTAAGTCGCACTTAGATGCCGACGCATACATGATATGCAACGCGCGATATTATTGATAGATACGCAGTAGTGCGCATCCTAATTACACGATCTGACCAATGCTGTCAAGCCTTTCATTCCATACGCAACCCGTTATTTAAGTGCGACTCTAAGTCATACTTAATAAATCTTTGTGAAACACCCCCCTGGATTTACATCCAAATTATAGATATGGCTAGTAATACATTCATAAAATTTGAAATCCTGTATGGTCAAGAGAGTCACGGCTAGAGATATATTCCAAGTGGTCAGTTATTCTCCTGATATCTACGATGTTGCAATAAGTGTACTACTTTTCATTTCATTGCAAATTATTATTTTGGCAAGCATGGTCGGTGTGTCTTTCACTCCTCTTTGCGTGGTACATGTAATCCATGTGGAGTATCTTGTCAGGAATGGGCTCATTGTTTCACATTCACAACTTCATATTTGATTGGTTTGAAAACAGATTCCTTAGAAAATCACTTGAGACACTTGTGACATTTTTTATTTTCTTCCACATATCACTTATCCTGTTTTTCTTGAAATATTTAGGTCCACAAGAGTCTTCAAAGGATACGAGAACGAAAACTTGCCAACTTCATACCGTGGGGACCAGCGAGTATTCAGGTATAGCATTATGTCTATCTATGTTTGACACATTTTGGACATTTAGTAATCACACTTTGTAACGACGGATTACCTAAATATGTTTCTATTTATAAAGGTATGAATATAAATGTTCACAAGTTTCATCAAGTGCATATTTTTTTAAGTGAAAGTTATGATGAAAATATAATTTTGCAGTGAATTAGAGTTTGTTTTTTATTTTTTAGTTTTAAATCACCTCTTTATGGATCAATAATAGAAATCAAATAAACAATGGTAATATACACATAACCCAGGCTATCGGTTCTTACCGAACAAGATACAGGGTGACAATAACATATTAAGGCCACCGCACAATTTACGACCCGACTGGTCTGCGACTGAGTGAGGGGAGTTGAATTACAAAGGAGTCACAAGCCTCGACACCACACACCTTGCGATCCAGTCATGCGAATCCTTATGATTTTCCTTGCGACTTGTCTCTGACCAGTCTGCGACGCTCAAGCTGACAAGAGCTGTGACATCACATCTCCCCTCACTCAGTCGCAAGCCAGTCGCAGACCAGTCGGGTGGTAAGGTGTGCGGTGGCCTTTATACAACATAGATGTGAACATAATGAAATAAACATGAATATGCAAAAATAAAAATACATAAGGATAAATATGCTCTTTATTCCTGAAATTTTAAGTTTACATTGTGAATATCTTACGATTTCCTTTTTCATGTAATTGTATGTGACTTACTCATAGGCCTTTTAGGCCGGCTGCTGGTTTTGATGGGTGTAATTTTTAATAAAGAATGATAAACTGAACTAATCTAAAGACTGAATGAAGTGCGCACTTGGATAATATATATGATACAATACCGGTAGAAAGTTTTGTTTTACTTTGTTATCCTTTTTGTGAATATTTGATTAGGAAAATGTACTTTGGGTTGTTTTGTATGTGTTAACCGTATATTTGAGCCAAGCTTTATGTACAAGAATACCACCCAATGTGCTTAGCTATTGTGGTAGTAAATGATCTGCAGTATAAGAAGGCCACAACTGAAACGCCCTCACAGATTTTTGTATTATCTGTTCTGAAAAACTGCTTTGAGTCGTGCGATTATTTGACTTGAAGAAGGTCAACATATGCAGACTTATGGGGTGTTGCAAGAAACTTGCAATTAATTGCAAGTTAATTTTTGGTCCCTAAATCAATCATATGTCTTGCAGTTAATTGCAAATTAGTGATTTATTGCTAATTTGCTCCTTGAAAAAAGAAGTTGAATCTGATTTGCTACAACTAACGTTGATCTATCAGTTGTAAAATTGCAAGAGAATATTTGCAATTGAACGCAAATATTTTCTTGCAACACCCCCTTAGTGTATTTTTCCTTTATTTCATTTCAGTATTTTTTTTTGTCTTTCCCTTTCAGGTCGCTCTATCTAAGAAATCTCCCTATGTACAAACAGCTCACAGAGTCAGTGGTTTGATGTTAGCAAACCATACCAGCATCGTCTCAGTGAGTTTTATTCTTTGTGTTCTACTTTTATCCCATTTACAGAGCTGCCAAGTAGTATGGATTTTTCGTATTTAGTACTGAAAAATGAGAATACTGATGGTTTCATGCAAAATACTGATTTCTCAAGTTTCAGTTTTTTGTGTTGTCCTATGGTATGTCTTTGAAAATACTAATTTCCTTGCCAAAATACTGATTTTCAGCCTTAAAAATACTGAAATATTCATGTTCAGGTTGGCAGCTCTGCATTTAGAACAACAAATTAATAATAATAATATAGGTATATTTACCCAGGGTAGCCACTTCAGTTTCGAAAAGTGTTCTACCAGTGGGCCCTGCTATTATTATTACCCCGGCTTTGGGTGAGCTGCTTAGGCGCTCAAGCATTCAAGGAATTTCTTCCTACCTGGTACCCAGTTACCTCACCTGGGTTGAGTGCAGCACAATGTGGATGAGTTTCTTGCTGAAGGAAATTGCGCCATGGCTTGGATTATTTGGAGTCCTCATCTGAATGAGCTTAGAAATGATAAATAATGTACTTATTTAGATAATTAGTTTAAACACCTGAATTTTATAAAGTTTATAAAAAAAATTCTTATTGATTGGCTGTATAATTGGTAAATATCTTCTAAAATTCACTTTAGTGGCCAAAATTCAATATACACATTATAACATAGATAATAGTTCCAAACGTCATATCCAAAATTCACAAAAGAAAGGTTAATCACAAGAAGGGTACAACATCAAATCCCTTTTTTCATGCATGCTATAAAAAAAGATCGCTCATGTGCACACCTACAGCAATTACATGATTGTATTATATTGATTGTTCTGGGATGTGTTTTCAACAAACCTAATTAAAAGCCAAACAAGAAGATGTTAAAAAACCTTCTTTGTGTGTAGATGTTGGCCAATGGCAGAAACTATGATTTTATTTGTCAGTACATAAAATAGGGGTTTTTCAAATATTTTGGCTTGCCATGATTCATGACCTTAGCTTTGCCTGAATCGCATCTCTTGGGACCACAAAATTTTGTTTGACTTATGATAAATTCAGCACATGAATTGAATATTGTGGTCTAATTTAGTTTGTCCAACTTATGCGAATATTCGGTTCCATGACATTTGCTCCAGCAACAATGCCCTGCTGCATATTCCATATATTAATGGAACGACCAACGTCAACCCTGGATTTAACACTATACCCTATCCTAAACCTAACATAAACCCTATCGCAACCCTAACCCTATATCTTAGACAAAATAAAGCCCTGAGCAAATGTCATGTCACCGAATATTTAACTTATGAAAGGTTGACTTATGCAAGTTTATCTATGTTTATGTTAACCCAGCTGTTCGAGAGGACATGCCAGCAGTTCGACAAGCTTCGGAAGCGAGAGGCTTTCCTGGAGCAGTTCCGTAAGGAGAGTATCTTCAAGGATAATCTTGATGAGTTGGATGATTCTAGAGAGGTTGTTCAGCAGTTGATTGATGAGTGCCATGCTGCTACTAAACCTGATTATATCTCATGGGGCACTCAACAGGTGAGAGCAATAACAAATGGCCATTTGCACACATGCCAGCTGTTCCCTTTCTAGAGTATTTGTTCCTCTTTTAGCTATGAATACACCAATACTTTTTTTAAAATGTCCGATCATGGAGTATGTATTATACAAGACTGGTAAAAATCACAATCGGGCCAGAAACTTGTTGCATGAAAAGAACAAGTAAATTCTTTCCTATGAGCACATGTTTAAAAGGGTGAATTATCAAGTTTTCAAGTAGAGCCATTACTCATTTCACATGTTTTTTCACCAATCTCACTACAACAGGCTGGTGATTGTTACATGTACATGTAGACAAATGTTTAAAAATACTCTTTTTTGTCAAAAATACTTTTTTGTTGCGCCTACCAGAGGTGAAGGGGAGACTAAGGGATCCAAGTGTCGTCCGTCACAAATCTAATGACATATAACTCCACAACCGTAAGTTGCTTTTCAACCAAACTTGGAGGGTGGATGGACTTGGGGGACCTGCATGTTATGCTGCAGTCGGAGGTCACATGGTAAGGTCAAAGGTCATTTTCAGGTCAACGTTAAAGTTTACATGCAAAACTCTCTTATGACACCTAACTCCGCAACCGTAAGTCACTTTTCAACCAAACTTGGATGGTAGATGGACTTGGGTGACCTGCATGTTATGCTGCAGTCGGAGGTCACATGATAAGGTCAAAGGTCATTTTCAGGTCAACGTTAAAGTTTACATGCAAATCTCTCTTATGACACCTAACTCCGCAACCATAAGCCACTTTTCAACCAAACTTGGATGGTGGATGGACTTGGGGAACTTGCATGTTAGGCTGCAGTCGGAGGTCACATGGTAAGGTCAAAGATCATTTTCAGGTCAATGTTAAAGTTTACATGCAAGACTCTCTCATGACACCTAACTCCGCAACCGTAAGTCACTTTTCAACCAAACTTGGATGGTAGATGAACTTGGGTGACCTGCATGTTTTGCTGCAGTGGGAGGTCATATGGTAAGGTCAATGGCAATTTTCAGGTTAACATTAAAGTTTACGTGCAAGGCTCTTATGCAAGTGTTATTTCATCCCAGTCATTTCACAATGAAGTTGCGATACAATTCTGTTGCATGCTCTCGCAAATCACGATACTAGTAATTCTGGTTATTTTCATAAGTGGGCGAGACACAAAATCGCTTTTGCCTTGTTTCCTTTTAAGAATACTTCTTTTGTTGTACATGTAGAAGGTTGGCAGGTCTTCATTGGTCTACACCCACATGATGTACTTCCTATTTGGGTAATCCCATCAGTTTCAATCCAAACATTGCAAAATGCCCATGTAACATAAGTATCAAGTATTCTATTTTACAGTGAAGATCAGTTCAGGGCCCCGTCTTACAAAGAGTTACGATTGATCCAATCAATCGTTGCTCTATGGAAATCCATCAGTGCCATATTTTTTCCACCGGAAATTTCCACAATATCCTCGGTAAACAAAGAGAAGCACAGTGAATTTTCAAGAAACCATGGATTGCATAAATATAACTCATACATGTAGTTAGAAAATATTTTGAACAAACATACATGATAGATGTTGCTGGCCGTCCATAGTTGCAACTGATCAGGGGCCCGTAGCAGAAAGAGTTCCAATCAATCGCAACTCTAAAAATCATGCGCAAGTTGATTTTCAACCAATCAACAGCGCCCATTTGGGACTTGCGATTGATTTTTTGGCTTACGTTTAAACGCAACTCTTTCTGCAACAGACCACAGATCAATCATAACTCTTTGTAAGATAGGTCTTAGATGTGGCTCAGATTTCTACGTGAGGAATGTCTCCTACCAAAGTAATTCATATTTGATCTTGAAATCATTTCTGAAATTTTTTGTAGTTCAAATCAACTTTTTAAAAAAACAATATTTATGTAATTACATCCATATATCATTGGCATTAGACTGGTAAGTCTGAAATTGCAATACATCATGATGTTTAATTAGCAAACATCGGTGGGACATCAGTATTTTGCTGAAGACATTGAAAGATATTTTGTATAGTTAAAGGAGACATGGTTTTTGGAATGACCCATTTGGTGTCACCCCAAAAGATGATCTAATCGCATTTCCACTAAGCCTACATGTACATGTATTTACTATTTCATCTAATTGACATTTAGGCTATACCAATTTTATTTTTATCCCACTAGGTCTAACACCACTTGGTAAACTGGTTATGAACCATATATTCATTCAATAAAGTTTGAAAATATGTACATGATATGGAAATTAGACTCTCGTGCCACTTGATTAAATGGCATCATTACCAAACACCTACATGTACACAGATACTTGGTGTACCGTGATTCTCTGTTTATTTGTTTAGCTTCAGAAGCTCTATCCCTGTCAATTCATCTTTCCAAATGTTATAATTACATGATGTCATTACCAAACACCTACATGTACACAGATACTTGGTGTACCGTAATTCTCTGTTAATTTGTTTAGCTTCAGAAGCTATATCCATGGAAATTCATCTTTCCGAATGTTATGATAAAACACATGGCACCAGATACCAGTGATTGTAAAAGTGCTACCAATTCATGCTGACAGTGGGTGATTTCAAGTTCAGTGTTGACCTTTTGGTGTTGGTGTTAGGTCAATTTTAACACAAGTAAAACACCGAACATAAAATGAAGATGGTCCTGAAATGTCACTCACTAGTTGTTGAGATGGCAATTGTGTGATCTGAATCAGTTTTACAAACTCAGAAGGTTTTGCAGCTAAGGGAAGCAATCCAAATTCCAACACCAGACTTGAAATCACTCAGTCCCTAAATGTAAGTGATTTCTCCCATTTTATTGATATTTATTATCTTCTTCAAAATAAAATTTAATTCAACTATTATTTTGATATTTGTTTCTTACTTTCTTCTTACCCTCAGAGTGCTCAAGCTTCAAAGTCGTGAGACAAACAAGAAAAGCAAAGCAAGCTGTAGGATATGTCAACAGTCCAAGTCCGATTTATTGGAGCTTATGTTGAATTCTACTTAAACAATTCCACAGATGCTTGAGACTGCTCTTCTTTGACTAACACCCTTGGACATATCATTGTGAGCTGTTGATTGGTCTCAGGGAGTGGGCTTTGAAAGACTGTAGTGGAAAGACTCATAAAGGCTTTGAGATAGGAAGAAACAAGCCACCAGGGATTATAAAAGCGACCTTTAAAGCTCATATTTTCATAGTAACAAGAATGTTTATCTGAAACTTACTTTATTATTGTTTCAAGTTGTCTGCTTTGGATGGAAAAGTACATGAGACCAGATGCCAATGCCAATGGATGCAGTACTCTCCTCATCGTTCATATCATCCCTAAAAACTAAATAGATTGATCTATAGTCTGAATGTACTGTATGAAACTTCCCTCTCAAGCTAGAAACCAAGGTGCAAACTATTCCATTTTGCAGAATGTTTGCTGCTTCTCATTAAAATAATGCTGGTTTCATTAAATTGTCTTTTTTCTAAATTGTATTACATATGCATCTATGACAGAAAAGTAGAACATTTTGATAACTTAGGGGGATTTGTCCACACTGAATATACTGCAATTCTGTATATCAGGTCGATATTCCTCTAGGTGTAACCTATTTATTCTATCATTGGGCTTTAAAGTATCATTTATAATAATAATAATAATGGTGGCTACTTATATAGCGCACAGGTCCATCTTTCGGTGCTCATGGTCAGTGGCAGACCGTGACCCGTAGGAGACAAAGCATTGGAGGAGCACTGTATTGTCTGTGAACGATGCTGAGCCCCTCCAATGCTTTGTCTCCTCCAGGTCACAGTCCGCCACTGCTCATGGTGCTTCAAGAAAAAAAATTATGCTTTGACATGGCCAGGGGGGAGGGGACATGAATGCTTGGGGTGAATTTGCTCAAAAGAGTCATTGAAAACCCCCATTCATTGCATTGTTAACCCTAAATAGACTGGGCTATTTCGACGCCTAAGAAGACTGGGGGGGGGCTGATTCAGCCCCCCCTTATGATCTCGGCCGTCGATCGCGCGATCGCGACGAAAATTGGCACATGCGTTACCCATGGCATTATCTACAAAACTATAACATCAAATTCTGCAAAAAATCTCATGTCTCATTAATTATGCTAATTTATGCGTAAAATCATAAGTTTGCTCTAATTAATAAAATAATGCCCCTGAAATGCTAAATTTTGTTTCACATACTCTAGATAGGCATCTTATCGAATTGATTTTGAAAAAATTTCAAAATCACATTTATTTTCTTATGTATTCTATTGTTTTCTAAATTTCTTATGTATTTCTTTGTTTTTTGACTTTTTGTTTTTTATTGTTTTTTCAATGGAAATTGTCGGGGACTTTATTTCTACCATAAAAAATATAAAATTAATTGATTTCAAGCAGTAAAAGTAAAAATAATGATACATTTATGAATTTTGGCTAAGAACACTATTTGCATTGGATTTGTACACAAATTCACGTTTTTGAGTAATTTTGGGTCTGCATGCACTCACGAAATGTTGCGTAATTTTGGAACCACGTACCCGGGGGTCACAATTTTGGTCTCAAAAGTTGCGCGAGACTTGAAAGTAAAAAGTCAGTGAGCGACGCGGTCAAAAAATTTCGCGCGGCGGATTTATCGCGAAAAATGTCGAGGGGGGGGCTGAATCAGCCCCCCCCCAGTCTTTTCATGGTTAAAGCTTATCCAATGTTGCAGAATCATGCAGTAAGTTTTGAAAAGTTGCCCTGGGCAAAGCAAACCATGAGACTCATTTTTAACCCACTTTAAGTTTATTTTCCTTTTAGTTTGAAAGTCCTTGGCTAAAGCAGATGGGGGTATTTTGCAAAAGAATATATTTATGTTGTAGATGGATGTTTTGCAAAGGTATAGGTGTGACTAAAAATGACTAGTTCCATGTGGTACCTGTATACTACATATCAATGCATTGGTCAGATCATGTTTCTCTGATGCACGCTATGGTACTAGTCAGTGAGATTACTTGTTAAATATCATGTGCTCGTTGGCAATGAAGCATGGCTTTCAGTAAGACTTGGATCTTTGTGAAACTCCCCCTGTACAGATATTGAAGACTGAATACACTATAATGTAGGAAGAAAGGTGATCTTGTAATTTCATAAAGCTGTTCGTAAGTTACCTGTTACTCTTTGGACCACTTGTGACTTTTTTGTTATCGTGCTAAATTTCTCGGAAATTTTCTGTTTTAAAGTATACTGGTAATCAAATAGCAGGGCCCGCTGGGAGAACAGTTTTCGGAACTGAAGTGGCTACCCTGGGTAAATATACCTTTATTATTATTATTATAATAATCAAATGTTGACAAGTAATTAATTGCACTTAGTCGCTTATTACCAACAAGACTTTCAAACTTCATAAATCAATATTCAGACTCTTAGCTAATAGGAATCACAATTACTGATAATCTGATTTTGCACCAAGAACATGTCACAGCCATGCATGAGGTTGTAACTTACAAATAGCTTTATGAAATACTAGTAAGAACCATTTCTACTCTTGATGTATATAAATGTAAATTGCAAATGCAGTGCCTGTTATCTATATGATGTAAATTTCTTATTTGTTTCATAAATAAACAATTCAAAATTGTGCCTAAAACTATATTCTCGTTGTGATTTACAGAAAAATTGTATAAAAGTGTGGTGTTTTCTGTTTAAACAAAATTAAGTTACAAGGGGGTCATTTCATAAAGCAGATCGTAAGTTAAGAGCGACTTTACGAACAATTGGTGATTCTATCTTACGTGCTTAACCATCGCCAATAATACCATTCACCACAAAAAGGGATCACCAGGGGGCTGTTTCATAAAGTTGTTTGTAGGTTAAGAGCGACTTTAAGAACGACTGGTAAACCTTTCTTACGCGCTAATAAACCATCGCCAATGAGAGTTTTGGTGTATACAATTTTATACAAGAAATGATCACCAGTCGCTCTTAACTTCCAAACAGCTTTATGAAACACCCACCAGGTCTTGTCTTAGGGATCATTTTATGAAACAAGTGGTGATTTTCACTGACTAGTTGTTATAAGCTACTGAAATCCTTGCATCTGATTGGCTCAGAGCAAATTCATCTGAAAATCACTGTCAGGACACTTGTTGAAACACTTGCAAGATGAAGCTAAATCCCAGCAGGGTGAGCAGGGGTGTGAGAGTTCAGATTTTTATCTGATTTCAATTTTTTTTTGTTTTTAATTCAGCTTAATTTCAGCTTATTTTGGGCTTTCCTGTGTACAAAAAGTATGGGAGCTCTTTCTATTTCAGACTTTTTCAACACTCTTCAGCTTTTTTTCAGATCTTTTTATTTGTGACCACTCACACCCCTGTCCCAGCAAAGTCCCAATGAACGATATACAGTGCGTCCCAGAAAAAACGAAACCGAGATTTAGCGATCATTTATCATTACTTAATCATAAATAAAATAGCCAAATGACCTACCAATTTAAAGCTTAGAATCTCCTCTTTCATCTGATATTACTTAGATTATTTCTCATTCACGCATGAGTGAGCAAATGCAATTTGAAGAAAGGATATCAAAAACTCATTTGGCGGGGGTATCTGCATTTTATAAAGAAAACCACATTTTTGAAAAGTTCAATATCTCCTCTTTAATTTGATACCTAAATTACAGAAAATGGTCACGAAATAACAAAGTTCTGGTCATTTGAAATAAGGCTTGAATTTCAATAATTTCATAAAATGAAGAGGTTCTCCAGGATGGCTTTCAAACTCTCTCGACACTGTTTTGTTGACGATCAGCCATGCATCAAATCTTTTGTTTACCATCGAAAGCTTCTGTGGGAAACCGGTGAAAACACGTTTATCTCATGAAATTATGGAAATACAAGCCTTATTTCAAATGAACAGAACTTTTTTATTTCTTGACCATTTTTTGTAATTTTGGTACCAAATTAAAGAGCAGATATTGAACTTTTCAGAAATGTGGTTTTATTTTTGAAACCCAGATAACCCCCGCCAAATGAGTTTTCGTTATCCTTTCTTCAAATTGTTTTTGCTCACTCATGCGTGAATAAAAAATAACCTAAGTAATATCAGATGAAAGAGGAGATTCTAAGCTTTAAATTGGTAGGTCATTTGTCTATTCTATTTATGATTAAGTTATGATAAATGATCGCTAAATCTCGATTTCGTTTATTCTGGGACGCACTGTATATTACTTTCCGCTCAACCATAAGCATGTGTATTGTATGTTTGCTTCGACACATGAAATTTGTTAGGGTTTATTTTGGCAACTTCAATGCACTTGCATCCTCTTTGTTTAGGAATATCAGAAAGTGAAAATATTTGCAATATCCTAGACAATAGTGCAACAATGAAATTAATGCAAGATGGTACTTGGACGCATTACATGTAGTTGCTGGTTTACAGTGTTGTGTCTGATATAATAGTCTCAAGTGAGACCAATAATTTGATCCCTGAGGTAAAGACCAAGAAGTTCAGGAGTTTTCACTTCCCTGATGTAAAATGGATTCAAGAACATAGTTAATGTATTGTAAAATGTCTGTCAAATGACAATGAACAGCTGGGAGGTCTTTATCGAAATGTAGTGAACCGGAACGGCAGTGTCGTCCCGAGCTTTGGATCTGACAAAAATTGCACCATAATGTTGGTCTTAGGGTGAATCTCACTCACTTGATGTTGAGGCATGAATAATGTGATTTGGAACATTTTTGTAAACTCAAGTTTTATGTGTTGATGCTATTGGAGGCAATCTGCATTGTGCTCCCAACACAAGCACCAATAACAAACTTCAAGTTCTTCAATGCCATTGTCCTGCTAATTTGCAGTTATTTTGTCTAGGCTGCAATATGAAGGGAAAGGGGAAGCTGCAGAGAAGGGCCTCTGCTGAAAGATGCAGCAAACATTGTACTTTATAAGGACCATTTAGAATAGAGGTTACACTATTCCAATGTAAACATTTCTCGTTCAAAGGTAATGAGCTCATCCTCGACACAAACCATGATCTTACCAGATGAAGCACTTATTCTAGGGTTCAACCATCCTAATGTAGATATGTGATAGTCACTAATGACAGTTTCTACCATTGTCCCATCCAAGCCATAACGGCCAATCTTCAGTGACTTTGGGTTGGATTTGTCAGCAGAGAGGACAAAGAAGTCACCCATTCCTGACGAGCACACTGAAGCATAAGCCCACTGGTCTTCGTGGATGACACTCTGTTCTATGCCATCCATGTCCAGTATTGTGATGCTTGCAGGTTGGTGCAAGATGGCAATGTGGTTGGATGAGAAGGCAATCCTCAGTGGCGACATTGGCATTGCTAGGATTTCACAGGATTGGTCACCTCCCAAGATGTGGATAGTGTTCTCAGAGATTGATCCCATGAATAGTGCACCTTCTGTAGAGGCTGAGAGACACTTGAAATGGTGGGAACCTTCAGGGAATTCATTTGTTGTCACCTGACCTGACAAATGCACAACCTTGATGACACCATTAGCATCTAAAATGGCTAGTTTGTGTCTGCTCATGACTGAGATGTCTTTAACATGTCCTACTTCTTGGAAAACATGCCTTTGATGACCAGCAGCATCTACAATGCACACTCCACTTATCTCGTATCCCAGTGCCACTGAACCATCTTTCATTGTGGCAATTGCTGTTACTAGATCACCCAACTGCCTCTGAACTTTAATTGTTCGCACCATTCTCCATCTTCCTGGTTGCACTAGGCTGCCAACATGGCACCAACACTGATGAGTTTCCTGAGCTCTTTTGACAAATTTGAGTTCTGGATCTAGGGCACCAACCTTTACATGGGCATTCTTTATACACCAGCTCTGCACCTGAATAGCCTTCAAAGATTCCTCAAGATTGGTTTTCCACTTCAAGATATCTCCTGGATTCCTTTCAGCTATTACCTTCGATTCGGACAAGGTTATCCTTGCAAGTTTGGCCTGAATCTCCATTCCTTCCTTTTGTGATGATTCTAGATCATCAATGCCAGATTTCTCCAGGGTTTTTATTCTTTCTAATAGCAGGGAGCGTTTGGATTGCAGATGTTGCATGAAATACTTGATTGCATCATCACAAGCTACTGCAACACTATCCCTGAGAGCCTGTGTATGTAGGGGTACCTATAATATACCAGAATTGTGGAGAGAAGGAAACAAAAAAGGCATTAAAAAATGTTTTCCTTTGATCAGATTACATCAATGGCAATGGGTGTATTCATTTATATTGTCAGTGTCTTAAAATGAATTAAGACCATGTTTCTTAAAATAATATAGTTCATGTTGATGTAACCAGTAGCCAATACAATTGTACTGTGCTTGCCAAAATGTAAATATTAATATCAAACATTCCCACTTTCTATAGTTTACCTCCCTCTCCATTTCTTGCTTCTATACTAATTTATTTTTAATGAAACTTAAGGGTAACTGGCAGACCGGAATACCATTCTCTTCTCTTTGATTAACACTTTTTGGGATATATCAATGAAGAAACAGCATTCAAACAATGAACAAAACTTGGAAAACAAAGACTAGTCACTCACCTCTGTAATCTTCTTCTCAAGCTCAGTAATGGCGGCACCAACTGTATCCAGCTTCACCTCTGCTCTGAGCAGGATGTCCTTTGTCTCTCTCTGTATCTGACCTACAGCTTCAGACGCACTGATCCATGTATGGCCCTGCTTCTCATGCTCCAGGATCACACACGATGCACAGATGAACACATCACAGTCTCTGCAGAAGAACTTCTCCCACTGACCATCGTGACGTTGGCAGCAACCAAAGTCCAGTCCTTCCTTGGCATCAGCGTTGGTACGGTCTCCTTTGATAGCGCAGGGTGTCCTATCATCAAGTTTGGAGGAAGTTAATGTCCAGGCAGTTGATGGTCTTTCTCCAGTGTGACCATCTGTATCATCATCTTTCAAAATACTGCATGGCCTTGTCAGAATCTTCTCCTGATCACTGCTGTACTTTTCTCTGTAGATTTCAGAGATGTCACGCGGCTCCATTTTCTTTGCACCTTCTTCGGTCCCATTGGTTGCTAGTTGATGAAAAACATGGACTGATTCAGAAACTGTTTTTAGATTATAAGCTAATTCACTTTTAAATCAGACTGATCTCTGATGACTCATGCAACAATGTGTCTTTATGATTTGCAATTGTCCTACCTCCAGTGCATTCTTCGGTCGTATTCATAGTTTTTCCTTACACACTGCTTGGCCGATAATTCACCAAATCACGAATCCATGAACTTGGAAATCAACCAACACTCGTTGCCGATGCTTGCCAACCTGTCTCTAAAATTGTTACTGTACGATTGTTGATATCCTGAACTTATAAGCCCATATCTTGTTGATCGAAGTTGGCATGCGTGAATATGACAGGTTGACATACCTTATTATGGAAGTTGATCTGCACATATATTTCCCTGTTCATGAAAGGTCGCTTCCTGGACCTTCTTTGATTTTTAGTCAGATCACAGGGGAAAAAAGTCAACTTAACCGCACTGTTTCCGATTCCCACAAAGAAAATGGTCTATATATATATATATATACATACTCCAAAAAATAACATAATCAATTTTGAATAAATGCCTTGTCAGAGGGGAGATTTAGTTATTTACTGAAATAAGAGTCTTAATAAACTTTCCATTTCAAAAAATTGAAGATTTTTGTCCGAGCGAATAGCCAAATGTATCTTCTTTTTTTTGACAGGGCATTCTTTTTACTGTAAATTAAGAGGAGTATCTATAATCATGCGAATTACATTTTAGTAGATTGTTTTGGGGTGTAGATGTGAATATCCGAAACTACTTGGGGGACAAGACGTCCTGATGGGGGAGGCTTTTTATTTTCTTCAATTTAATTGTAGTTATGGCTACTATACAGGTAGTTAAACGAACCTGACCTACATTGTATATAGCTCCGTTTCTATTATCTATTTTCTTCCTTCCCCTTTTCTTCTTCATGTGCATTCTTCTTCTTCTCCTCCTTCTTCCTCTTCCTCTCTTCTTCTTCTTCCTATTCTTCTATCTCTTCTCCTCCTCTTCCTTCTTCTTCTTCTTCTTTTACTTCTTTTTCTTCTTCTTCTCTTCCTTCCTCTTTTTCTTCTTCCTATTCTTCTTCTATCTCTTCTCCTCTTTTTCTTCTTCTTTTTACTTCTTCTTCTTTTTTTTCTTCTTCTTCTCTCTCTCAATCTTTCTCTTTATTCACATCTAAAAAAAGAAAAAACACAATTGGGAGTCATTTCCCCTCCCCATCCCTTGCCGCCGTCCTAAAAATAGTTTGTTTCGGCCCGGTCTCTAGCCCTTCTTATCTTCGTTTTTACAGGGTAACATTATTTTTCCCCATATAGTCTGGTCTGTTAGCGTCAAAAATGCCCTACTTGTGGACACGGTGGACAAAAGCATGATTTTTTCTCCAGACCTTTGTTTATGTATAAGAACTAAGAATGGGGTATGCTCCAAAAAATCTGGCTGCAGGAACAGTGAAAAAATGGGTGAAAATGTCAGAATTTATGAGTTCAGATTTGTCTGATATATAGACTAGCGCTAGTGCAAAACTCAATAGCAGTGCATTATTTTGCATTGAATTAGTTCTTGAATTCAGACCCTTTTTGAACAGATCTTCTGTTTGTCCACGTATCTCAATGCACCAAATATCTGAATGAAGATGCTAACCAAGCCGAATGGTGACGATGGAGGGGGTTGAATGTTGGTGTGTGTGTACATATTTTGGTCTTGGGGTAAAGGTGTGCAAGACACATTTTTTGCATGTGTTGGAAATTGTGTTGCCATGGTAACAGTGTATTATTGCAAAAATAAGGTAAAAATCTTGCAGTTAGAACCACTTCCTCTGTTTTTAAGCGATTCTCATGAAATTTGGCACACACATTGGTCTTGAGGTGAAGATGTCTAAGACACACTTTTGTGTGTCTTTCAGAAATCTTGTTGCCATGGTAACAACATATCTGGTGAAAATTGGGGAAAAAACCTTACAATTCAAACTGTTTCATCAGTTTTCAATCAATTTTCATGAAATTTGGCACACACATTGGTATTGAAGTAAAGATGTACAAGGCACTTTTTGTGTGTTTCCAAAATTGTGTTGCCATGGGAACAACATATTATATGGCAAAATTTAGGTAAAAACCTTGCAATTTGAACTACTTCATCAGTTTGTTGTTGTTGTTTTGAACCAATTCTCATGAAAAAATTATGGCTGACACATTGGCCTTGGGGTAAAGATGTGCAAGAACCTTTTGTCAGAGAGTGCATTGCCTTGGTAACCACATTTAGCCAGAAATATGGGGAAAACTCATTGTGGATCAGTCTACTTCTCAGTTTTCAGCCTGTGCTCATAAAAGTTGACACAAATATTCATTTTGGGTAAAGATTCATATTCAGTATTAAAAGGGAATCAAGCCTTGGTCATAATGTTGTGTGCATGGAAAAAGGAGAAAAATAAGAATGGTGAAAGTTTT
Organism: Lytechinus variegatus; assembly: GCF_018143015.1. Taxonomy (NCBI): domain Eukaryota; kingdom Metazoa; phylum Echinodermata; class Echinoidea; order Temnopleuroida; family Toxopneustidae; genus Lytechinus; species Lytechinus variegatus. The sequence goes on along the minus strand of NC_054752.1, from coordinate 26,250,330 downwards.
AAAGAAATCGGACAAGCAAAATAAAGTTATGGCTGCTTTGAAATTAAGATCCCTAAGGCTACTAGTATGTAGAATTCAAATTGGCAACTGGGTAAGTAAATTATGACAAGGGTGAGGCTGCAAGGACAACTTTCCCATAGTTATCAGGATTTTTGGTTTTCTCCTAAATCCCTATTCCATTGTGGCCGTAATATAAACCCGGTAGCATGTTTTATGTCCTCATGAAAGAAAGATATAATTTGAAGTAAAACTTTTGAAAAAAGAAATTTTAGCTAATTAATTATTCCAGTACATGGAAGAGTGGTCCTTGCCTTCTTAAATCACTGTGACATCACACATGCGGTCAATTTGAAGTCTTCATGGGTATATTGATTACCAATGTTTATAACTTTAATATGTTCACAACTTTGTTATGGTTTGTCCGATATTGTTCAAACTTTGACCTATAAACTTGTCTGATTTTTCATTTTCCTCTAAAAACAAGTGTTTATTTGGGTTTGATTCCCCTTTATAACGTCATATAATAGCGCAGGGTATTAATCATCTTCAATAATATTTATAGGCTTTTGGGGGAGGGGCGGAGAAGGTCCTTAAAAACTGACAACATAAGGTTAAAGGCCATGACCATGAGGAACTTAAACACTCTTAAAAAACACCCCTTACATTTTTTTGTTGGGGGGGGGGGCTTTAGAAAATTGCCACATAAAGATTAAAATGAAATTATAACAACTAGGAACTTAACCCCCCCCCAAAAAAAAAGGGAAATCCTTTACACTTCAGCATATTAATTTAAAGCCTCAAACATTCTGCTTTGAAAAAAAAAGTTTCCGGTGTCCAATTAATGTTTTATTTGAAGCATGAAGCAGGGGCTGTCACAGAAATATACTGAAAAAATTAAATGAAAGAAAATATAAGGCTAAAATCTATTGTGCACATAGGTATATTTTTGATATGGTATGTTACTGAGTCATGGATTTGCAAGTGAATTTCTAAAACAAGTGCAGATATTTTGATATATATTTATATTTCTATAATAATTAGTTGCATGATTAAAGGTACACTTTAAAATGTCAGAAAAAATATACTTAGAGAGAGACAGGAAACAGAAAGAGATGGCATGGTGAAGCTCAAAATCAAGAGTGATGTGAAAGTTAAAAAGAAAGAGTAGGAACGGAATATGAATATGAATAAAAGACTGAGTAGGAGAATATAAATAAACAATGGTTAATTGGGTACTGTAAACAAATTTTTTATCAAATCAGAATGCATTAAGCTTCAAATGAATGGTCTGAAGTGCAAAGGACTCTTCTTACCTTTGAAGGGGGGGGGGCATTTTCTGCTAAAAAGTATATCAGCCCCCTATTTTTTTCGGGGGGGGGGTTAAGTTCCTAGTCATAATCCTTTAACTGTAATTTTAATGAGGTCATTTTCTAAAGACCCCACCCCCCAGAAAAAGAGTAATGTCTAGCTTTAAAAATGCATTGACCCCTGAGGGACAAAGGTGCTGTCTGGTTTGAGCATGGGGAAATAGAACTAAAAGTGGTATGGGGAGGGGTGCACATCTTGGGGAGGTGGAACTAAGGTTTGGAAAATCAGCTGTTGAAAGTACAAGGGGTACACATTTTGTTTTGCTTGCCAGTGTTGGAACTCCTCTGCTTCAGCGGAAGGTTTCATATTCACCCAGTGTACCTCCAGCCTATATGCCCTTAAGGGGATGCGTTTTTTAAGAGTGTTTATCATTTTTATGTTTCTAATGGCCACTGCCTTTACCTTCTTTGATGTCAGATTTAAAGGACTAATCCTGCCCCTTCCCCCCAAACCCAGAAATATTAATGAAGGTGATTAATACCCCACATTTTAATGCAGAGAAGACATTTAGAATTTAATATGAATCTTTACCCTAAGATGAATATTTCTTCCAATTTTTATGAGCACTGACTAAAAACAGGGGAAGAAGTTTGATCCACAAGAAGTTTTCCTACATTTCTGGCTATCATATGTGGCTACCCTGGTAATGCACTCTCTGACAAATGCAATCTCTGACAAATGCAAAAAAAAGGTTCTTGCACATCTTTACCCCACCCCAAGGCCAATGTGTGAGCCAAATTTCATGAGAATTGGTTCAAAACTGATGAAGTAGTTCAAATTGCAAGTGTTTTACTAAATTTCGCCATATAATATGTTGTTCCCATGGCAACACAATTTTGAAAATGCACACAAAAAGTGCTATGTACATCTTTACTTCAATACCAATGTGTGTGCCAAATTTCATGAAAATTGATTGAAAACTGATGAAACAGTTTGAATTGTAAGGTTTTTCCTCAATTTTCACCAGATATGTTGTTACCATGGCAACAAGATTTCTGAAAGACACACAAAAGTGTGTCTTAGACATCTTCACTTTAAGACCAATGTGTGTGCCAAATTTCATGAGAATCGCTTAAAAACAGAGGAAGTGGTTCTAACTGCAAGATTTTTACCTTATTTTTGCAATAATACACTGTTACCATGGCAACACAATTTCCAACACATGCAAAAAATGTGTATTGCACACCTTTACCCCAAGACCAAAATATGTACACACACACCAACATTCAACCCCCTCCACCGTCACCCTTCGGCTTGGTTAGCATCTTCATTCAGATATTTGGTGCATTGAGATGCGAGGACAAACAGAAGATCTGTTCAAAAAGGGTCTGAATTCAAGAACTAATTCAATGCAAAATAATGCACTGCTATTGAGTTTTGCACTAGCGCTAGTCTATATATCAGACGAATCTGAACTCCTAAATTCTGACATTTTCACCCATTTTTTCACTGTTCCTGCAGCCAGATTTTTTGGAGCATACCCCATTCTTAATTCTTATACATAAACAAAGGTCTGGAGAAAAAATCATGCTTTTGTCCACCGTGTCCACATAATTCCGCTAACTGACCAGACTAATATGCCTATTCTCGTTCATCAGTAATACTGTTATACATAATCAGTGTTCATTTTTAAGCTCTTTGAATTATTTCATGAATAAGTATACACCTTTATTACAATATAATTTGTCTCTTGGTTGTTTGTTTTGTTTTGAGGTTGATTTCTTTACCTCTTAACGAGTAAAGCTTGTAATCTTTCGGGCTGGATTGAAATGGACTTTGGAAACGAACAGAGTACAAAATGTTTCCGAAACAATTTCTTTTAATTATAATTCGGGCGATTAACAGGTTGTTTGCTATGTGAATTATATATTATATGGTTATTTAATCATTAAGGCTGTTGAAAATAAGGTAATGCCTGAAATTTATTTTGCATTTCATGGCCGATGCCAACAGAATCTCATTTTGAAACATTTGATTCTCCGGACATATCGGATTATCGGAGATGTTAAATGACTAAGATTAAGACTGTATTATAGCTCACTCCCAGGAGGCGGAAGCCAATAAATTTAGGGGGTGTCCACCTGAAATTTTGGGATGGACACATGTAAAAAATAGGACAATCGCCCCAAATTTTTTTGACAAGCAAAAAAAAAAAAAAAAAAAAAAGGGGGACAACACACGTTTGAGGGGGGGCCACGTGAATTTAGGGGGGGACGCAGGAAAAAAATTGACAAGCAAAAAAAAAAAAAAAAAAAAGGTTATCAAAATAAAATTTAGGGGGGACCGTCCCCCCACCTAAAATTTAGGGGGGACACGTCCCCCCCGTCCCCCCCGCTTCCGCCGCCTATGTAGCTCACTGTTAATTATATAGGCCTACACGTGAGATAACTACTTTTCTCTGATTTGCTGTCTTCGTTTTGTTAGATAACAAAGAGCTAATAAAAAACAATAAACGGCGGACCAAAAACGACTCACATTTATGATTATAATGTATGGCCTAAATATAAAATTAATATGATCGCAAAAATCAAGGGCAATGATGAAGTAACCCCCCCCCCCCTTCAGGTCCCAATTACAAGGTGCTGGGATATCCACACTGAAACCATGAATGACACTGTGCATGAAAACGATCGATAATTAAAGGTCAAGTTCACCCCAGAAAAATTTTGATTTGAATAAATAGAGAAAAGTCATACTTCTAGCCTAATGCAGAAAATTTGATCAAAATCTGATGTAAAATAAGAAAGTTATGACAATTTAAAGTTTCGCTATTTTTCACAAAACATGTACATGCACAAATCAGTGACATGCAAATGAGAGAGACGGTGATGTCTATCACTCACTATTTCTTATGTTTATTTATTAATTGAATATTTCCATTTTTACCAATTTGACATGAAGGACCAACTTAACTAAACCATAAAATGTTATGACAATGTTAATGCCACATGTTCAGGGAGGAATAAAACTTTGTTTCACAGGATCGACAAAGAGGGGAAAATTAGAATATTTTATATTTCATATAATAAAATACAAAAGAAATAGTGAGTGATCAACAGTCCCCTGATTTGCATACTGACCAAGATGTGCATAACTGTTCTGTGAAATTAATTTACATTCAATTTTGATGAAATTTTCAGTGTGTTGGATTTTTCTCTTTTTTATTCAAATCAACTTTTTGAAGGGGTTGAGTCATCTAGGCTTACGCGAAGCGCGAGCCTTGATAGGTCTAATTCATTTTTGTTCTTCTTTTCCTTCTCCCATTTTCTTCTTCTTCAAGTCTTCTTCTTGGTCGATCTAGCTCGGGATCGAAAATCACATCATTGAGGCGTATCTGAGTTAATTCTGTGCCTTAAATCGGGAACGGGGATCCAAATTCACGAGATTTATATGGAGTCAGCCAAATCATGCAGGATTTCAGTACGCCACTGACGTACAGATATAGGGGCACTGGCATGGACCCCCCCCCCCTTATGGTCTCGAAGCCGGGGTGCTGGAGTTGCATATAGAAGCACCCCCAAACCATAGCCCCATTAATCGATGCAGCGTGGCACGGCAACCCCAGGTATTCTGGAAGATATGTACAAAAGAAAAAATATACAACCCCAAAAGTGATGACCCTGGGTGATGACCATCATTTTTGAGAAACCCGTTTTTGTTTTTTGCTTTTCAAATTTTTATCAGCACCCCCAGTTAAAAAAAAATCGTAACCAAAGCCCTGCCTCCCCCCCCCCGCCTCGAATGGGATGGGATCATAGGCGGGGGACAGGTCCCCCCCTAAATTTGAGGTGGGGGACGACCCCCCCCCCTAAATTTTTAGTTGATGACCTTTTTTTTTTTGCTTGTCAATTTTTTTTACATGTGTCCATCAAAAAATTTCAAGTGGACCCCCCCCCTTAATTTTTTTTGCTTCCGCCGCCAATGGATGGGATCATGTCATCACATTCGGCCCCTCGGAGCTCCCTTTTTTACCCGACCCTGGCGCGCCCCTCGGAAATCTAGATCGAGATCGATGACCCAAGTTTGACCTGAAGATTGAAGAATCCCGAGAGCTTCCGGTACGCTGCTGCATGAGAACTGGCCGGTGCATTGGACTGGATTGAAGTCCCCTTTTACAAGTAATCTGGCGTTGAGTTAAACTTAAAATCATGTCTCTCGTCAATATAGCAACTAGGAGATTACTTCTGAATGCCAAGGTATGGTTTATATTGTGCAATATTTTAATTTTAAGTGAATATTTCGCAGTGGTCGTGTTTTGTGAATGAGCCAGGCAACGCCGCCCTGACGCGACGCGTATCTTTTAGTCTGTACCGGTACCGTACGGTACAGTACTGGACGTACCGGTACCGGTATGTGATGAGAATGAAATGAAAAATGAAAGCGAGAAGGGACATCATCGCGTCGGCCAGTGCCAGGGATGGTATTCTGAGATCCATTTTATCTCAGATGAAATTAAATTTGTTATCTCTCTTAAAATCAGTGAGATAAAATACCCTTAAAATCTCTCAGATTCTTGGTACTTGGTAGGCCTATATTCTGATTTCTGAGAACAATTTTATTTATCTTCAATTTTACCTCTGTAACTAAGTACTAACTACTAAGAGTCTTAGTAAGACACCTATTTTTTTAATCAATATCCAAACTCCAATTAATTTAGCATAACTAAGAAACGCGCTTTTAGCATTATAGCTCTCTCATGTCACTCAACCAATGGAAATCCATTCCGCCAGGAGGCGTGGGCGTGGCAAAGGTGTGAGATTGTGTCAATTTTTTACTTCAACATGCATGCGCGTCTTTACAATTACAGAGATTTCTCTTTAAAAAATGATATACGGTACCGGTACCGGTATATATCTTTTTAACAAAGTATAATAATTCACACCACATATGTCATGGTCAAGAAGAGATAATGTGAAATAGATGTATGTAAAAGGGGAAAATCTGAAAATTTGTGTACAAATGGTAAGTAGGCCTAGTCCATAAAATCAGCAATTTGAAGCATTTTTGCGAATTTGAGTTGTAGAAAGTATGATGTCCAAGACTTTTCCAGCTTCCTTAACTCGCTTGATATTCTATAACTGATTTTGACGAAAGTGGTAGATTGCTCCTTTCATTTTATTCTTTCTGATCAGATTGGTTCTATCCTTGTATTTTGGTTTGCTGTAAACATCAAGTCCACTACAGAAAAATGTTCAAAATCAATAGACAAAAATCAACCAAACATAATGCTGAAAATATCTTCAAAATCAGATGTAAAATAACAAAGTTGTGACATTTTGAAGTGATGCATATTCTTCACAAAAGAGTTTTATAAATGCGCAACTCATTGATACGCAAATGAGAGAGTCAATGATGTCCTTCACTCACTGTTTATTTTGTTTTTTATTTTCTGAATTATACAATACAAAATTTTTATAGATTTGACAATAATGACCAACTTGAATGAACCGCAAAATGTTGAAAAATAGTAATTTGACATGTTTGGGGAGAAATTAAACTTTGTTTCACATGATAATGAGAAGCAAAATGGAAGTATTCATATTTCATATCATGAAGTAGAAGGAAACACTGAGTGGATGATGTCATCAGTTCCCTCATTTGAATACTGATTAGAATCTGCATAACTGTATTAACTATTTTGTGAGATTAAGCGAAGCTTTAAATGTCATAACTTTCTTACTTTCCATCAAATTTTGATGAAATTTTCAGTGTTGATCTTGTTGGATTTTTCTATTTTTATTAAATTCAACTTTTTATTGGGGTGGACGTGTCCTTTAAAATTAGTCTTACTTTAAAATTTTCTTAATTGATTTTGTCATTTTTGTGATTGTTGATAAACTTTATTCGGATTTTACAAGTTTACAATGTATGCCGAGACTCTACCATTAATGTAATAATTTTCTTCTTTTCCTCACAGAATGCTCTACCTGCATTTGGTGCTGGGGTCAGAAATGCATCAGAGTCAACAGTAAGTAAAAATAGCTACATCTCGAGGAGGGGGGGGGGCGGTGCACACCTGTTCTTATAATGGGAGACTAAGGCCCGACTCTGAAGTCGGGTTTAATTTTGTAGACCATGGTCTAACTCAGTGCTAAAATTATGGAAAGCCCAAAAATATCCAAATTTTCCTTACAGGTGCACACCTGTTCTTATAATGGGAGACTAAGGCCCAACTCTGAAGTCAGGTTTAATTTTGTAGACCATGGTCTAACTCAGTGCTAAAATTATGGAAAGCCCAAAATATCAAAATTTTCCTTACATTGTATGTTGTATGAAGAAAGCTATGTCCTTCCGAAATATTGAAGAATGATTTGAGAGAAAAAAGAGCTGATACATTGAAATTCTACCGTTAGATAGACTTTAAGCCAGAGTTTAAATTAAATCCGACTTCAGAATACGGGCCTAAGAGTTTAGGGCCTTTTATTGTTGTCTTGCCTAAGCCTATGGGAGGTGCACTGAAGGCGTGACTAATGGGATTGCAAAAAACTTGCCATTTATGGCAAAAATCAATATGAAGTAGGATGGGTTTGGGTACGTGGGGTGTCTGGACATTTTAAAATTTTGAAGTCTTCTTTCTCGCTTTGGATTACCAAAAAAAATATGAATTTGATAGTTGTAATCTATTTCAGTTTTGTTGGCTCTATAATAGTTTATCAAAAAAAATTGTGGAACTTTCCTAGTTAACTTTTCCAATGGCTGCTTAAAATTGGTTGTCCGGACACACAACAACTGGGTATACCAAATTCATTTTAAAGTGATGCATTTCATTCCAATTTGCAATTAATTGATGGTCTGCTTATTGCATTGATTCAGTTATAATTGGTCTATCACTTGAAAATTTGCATCTGAAATGTGCAATTGATTGCTTGCAACACTCCCTAAGACCTCAATCCAAATTGTAGGATCTATCCTCTGAATCAAATCTTACAGATTTTTCTGTTGAGGTTTAGCCTATATTAAAGCAATTTATAGACGCAATTCATCTTGGTAGAGATGCTCAAGGGAGCGTTTCATCAACATTTTTGTCCGACAAGTTGTCAGATCTGACAACTTTCCTAGATATTGATTGGGTGAGACTCCTGAGAGGCTCTGTTACAAAGGTTACTGTTGGATGAAACAGGATTTTTTGGATGAAACGTCCGACAATTCATTTCATGAAATATTCCCTAATGGCCACAGTCACAGGTAAAGGGGGGGGGGACAAAATATTTTGGTCAAATCATTAATAAAGTAAGTTTTAATGAGAGAATTTATACAAAGGCTTCTGTTTTTCACATGACACATTGATGGATATTTGTTTACCAGAGCTACACTTTCTTTTTAACAATTTAGTGCAGTAAAATGTTAAAAAGAATGGATAATCCAGTCAACCCTGTCCATTGATTCGCAATGGGTTTTGTTTGTATTGCACTGAAATGTACTTTACAGATTGATTTAAGAAATTTTCTTTCCTAGTCTTAATCTTCAAATTTATGGCAAAACAAAAACTATTTTTGCATTGTTTAGAAATACAGTACATTCTGAGTCGTACACTGTATTATAATTTCAAACCCTATCTTGTATGGAACAGAATACTGATAATTCAATAAATTAGTATTCGTACATGTAGGTGAACCCTAACATTTTTGTACAAGTTTTGCCTTAGTCTAATACTTGTACACCCTGAAGAATACATTAGTTTGTTGTGAAAACAGCAGAAAAAAATAATAAATAGAGGTGCAGGTTTGAGGAAAATCTGTTAAAGATTAAGAAAGTTATTAGAATCTTAAGTTTTGGATAGTTTATGACATTTATAAACGAGCAGCTGCCCCATATGATTATGTTCTGTAATTTAAAATGCATGAATTTCATTTTTTCAATGGTTTCTGGTGACTTATTTTTGTTTTCTTTTCATAATCGGATGTGAATTTATTTGTCTATATTGATATAAAAGGTACTCATACTGTGAGAAAATTTCAATTTTCTGAGGAAATGACATACACATGTACTGGTATCATTAATATTTTAACATTTGCTTAAAGTTTAATGTGGGAATGCTGCTCACTATATGACATCACAAATCAAATAATTCAAATTCTAATAACTTTTTAATTCTTTGATGGATTTTTCTCAAACCTTCGGCAATTTTTTTAATTTTTCTGCTATTTTTACAATAAAACTCTTTGTCTGGGTGAACTTCCCCTTTAATTGTACATAGTGCACTACAGGACCTACTCCTTCATATCGTCCTGCCTGTATACATGTACATGTACATGAGCTATTAGGTGTAATCAATTACCAGCATCTTTTAAAAGAAATGCAATGATATCCGTGTTGTGAGGAGGGTCTTGTTTGAAGTGCAAAGGGAACCCACTGTGTCAGCCTACAGGTGGGAAAACTATTACACCTTTTTTTATTTGAAAGCCGTAGAGATAATGGAAACTATTTTTTTTTTGCAGTTATACGTGAAATCTGCATAGGTTTTGTAGTTTGTACCAATTCTTCACCCAAAAGGGAAAAACATACATATGTACATGTACATGTTTTAGTCTTGGCTTTTTAATGTTGCTATCTAGAAAAAGAAGAATGATTTCTTCCAAAGTAAGTTCAGTTTATTGGCCAGACTTTAAAGTGTCGAGCAGAGTTCAGATTTTTTTCTCAGTATTTGAAGACCTTAGACTTTGTTAAACATCAAGTTCACCCGAGAAAAATGATGATTTTAATTGACGAAGAAAAAGTCAGACCAACATAATTTCATGAAAATGAGAAAATAATGACATTTTAAATTTTCGCTTATTTTTTCACAGAACGATTTATATGCATGTACATATGTACTACGAAACTCAGTGACATACAAATGAGAGTCGATGATGTCCCTCACTTATTTCTTATGTTTTTTGTTTTATTGTTTGAAAATTTGAATTATGAAATTTTACAGATTTGACATGAACATCCAACATGACTGAACCATAAAATGCTAAATTGGAATTCCACGTGTTCATGGAGGAATAAGACATTGTTCCACAAGATGATGAGGAGAAGATTTGAATATTTTATTCCAAAGAAAATGGGAGTGGATGAAGTCATGAGTTCACTCATTTGCATATTATGAACTCACCAGGATGTGCATATGATATGACTATTGAAATTGTAAAATTAAAGGTACAAGAAAGTATTTGCAGCAAACAATTATTTCATGAGAAAGTCTTTGAATTAAGGTTAAATGTCACCAAAAATTATCATCTATAGATCTACTTGTAGTTCTGGTACATTGAAATAAACTTGTTTTTGTGAAATCATGAAATCTTAGTTGAAAACCGATAATTCTGATAATCACTAACACAAAAAGGCAGACATGTACATGTATATATGTGTAGTATACTATTTTTCATGGAATTCCGTGCTTACCGTATTTTGCTTATTTCTCAGCAGTTACATAATTTTTTCCTGAGCCGTTTGGCACATATTTTTACATACGTACAAACACTTTGGTGGTCATTTCATTGGATTCTGTTCGAACTCATTTTGAGATCATTACCACAAATGGTATTTATCTTTCAGCAAATAATTTACTTTTGATATTTTATGTCCGATTTTGATGAGATTTTCAGTGATATATTTTGTTGGATTTTCTCTCAAATTAACTTATTGTTGAAGTGGACAGTGGACTTGTCCTTTAAAGTTTGTTATTAGGGAAATGTATTTAATTTCCAAATGATTAAAAGTTTATGTGAGCCCACAGGAGGCTACTGTATGTAATTAATTTGTGCTGTGTGCATGCCAATCATTGAAATTTTGTCTGTGATCATGAATGCCCACAGACACTTTACATTATAAAGGCCTCCTTAATGCAAAACTCAAACATCGTGCTGCACAATGTTGACCGAGATGTACATGTATCTGAAAATGGACCCAGCATTTATTTTTATCGTGTGCACTATGTACCCCATGTATTGCAAATTGCAATGTGTACATTGTTCAAACTACATTGTACATGTATCTTCATTGCATCCCAAATAAAACCAGCAGGGGTGGGTGGAGGGGGGATTCCCCGGCCCCCCACACTCTGGGGTCGGAGGGACCGCATGCATGTTCCCAAAATGTCTGGTAAAGGGGTACTTTTTCGCGGGACGAGTCCGGCTCGCAAGTTGGAAAAAAAGGGCGGTATTTGACTTGTCACCCGGAGATTTCTTTAAAAGGGTGTATTTTTACTCTGTCTTTTTGGACTCGCGAGAAATTTAAAAAGGGGGTAATAAAATATTAAATATAGAAAACTTGATGAAATCCCCGGTTGGCTGTCCTGAGATAGGGGGTTGGAATGAAAGCTCACTTGAGGGGGTACATTGAGTGTTCTGGATTTAGGCCCTTTTAGGGGGTATCTAAGGCAGGGAAAGGGGGATTCAGAAATGTTGGCAGACATGAGATAGGGGGGGGGGTGCTTTCAAAGGGAGGGAACGAGCATAGGCGTACCCTAGATAACACTGAGTGGGGAGGGGGGCGAGGGCATGCACAGGGACTCGGGATGATTTTGCCCTTGTAATTAATGCTCAAATGAGCCCTGGAAAATGTCCATTCACTGCATTGTTAAATCTTCTCCAATATTGCAGATTGTGATAGTTCAATTAGGTTGGGAAAAGTACCCCCTGAATAATACTTTAATAGAAAAATATGTCTAATTTATAAACCCTTTATAATCAAAAGAAAACTCTCATTCATATTGGTTTTGCCCAAATTGAATTTCATGATGCTTCTTCAAGTCAGTATACTCATGGACCTATAGGTAGGTCCATGGTGTACCGGTACTCCAGTCATTGAACTCGGAGACCCTTTGATATTTTGATAATGTCTATGCAGGCTCCCTCACTTCAGGGTATACATGGAGGTACAGGTCATGAATACTGAATTGCAATGTCATGCATGCTGGTCCTACATCTTTTACCATCTCCACCGACTGGGATCACCAATATTATTTGTAGAGTGATTGTTAAAACCTAGGTACAAAAGCTGAGAGCATTCCAGTCTTTCAAAAGTGCAATTGACCATTCAATCTTTTTCATCCATTGATTCTTTAAAACATTTTTATTTTATTTTTAGCTCCCTTCCTTGGTCTTCTCAGTAATACTTTAATTTTATGAAATCAGTGATTACACGCAAATAAAATAGGGGAGTGGGGTGGCACCATGGCTGGCCACTTTCCTACAGGGCACATTCTATGTTACAGTGCAAATGGGTAAAATTCAAAATTCAAATGTCCAAGGCCAATGAGAGAGAAGGTGGTTTCAATTGATTCGATCATAAGAATCCCCATTAAATTACGAGAACTTTTTTTAGGCTGAAAAAATACCCCTTAATTATTCCTGCTTTCACACCGCCCCGAAACATACCCTTCGAGATATTAAGTTCCTGAAGTTACGAGCATCAGCAGTATGGTCTGATAAGCAAGCAAGGCGCGAGATTCAAAATCACTAGCTCAGCAGCCAGCCAAGGTGCCCGCACCCAACTACACACTGGGCTAAAAAAAAGTTCCTGTAATTTGTAAATTGCTTTCACATTGCCAAAATACCTGTGACCTTGGAAAATCCCTGCGAAAGTTCTCATAGTTCTGACAAGTACCGACTATTTAGTGGGTATTTTCTTTTGGGGAGATTACATGTAATTTGCTTCCACATTGCCAATATTACCTGGTATTTTCTGATCAGGGTAAATTTCCCGATCAGAAAATACCTGAAACTGACGAACTTCGAGGCAGTCTGAAACCACCTCGATAGAGAGAGGGGCATCAAGGCAAAACCACGGCCTTGGGTCGATTGAAGCCCTGTAAAAGAAATAAAGATTATGTAGATCGAAAATATTGAATTTCCAGCCCTTTAAATGTGTAAAAAAGCTATATTCCAAAAACTGAAAAGAATTCTGACATTTATTTGATATTGGCTAGACATTGTAGGCCCATATACTGAACTCAGGTTTGAATCAAACGTTGGTCTAAAGTTGTAGTTTAACTATGGAAAGCCAATTGGGGCACAAATCCCTAACAATACACATTCAATATGACACCCCTAAATTGTTCATAATTGTCTGGGAATGATAACTGAAGTATTTTGAAGTATTTTTCTTCATTATGAAAGCAAAAGGAAACAAAATAGTAAAACATTATATAAACAGAAATTTTTAACTTTAAGCTCCCCATAATTTTAGCACAGAGTTAGACCGTGGTCTAAAGTTAAAACTGCCTTCAGAATATGGGCATAAGTCTTTGACATTCAACTTTTGGAAATGAATAGCACGTTGCATGAGTCTGAGTCATGAAATAAGAAACAGGTGATTGATGGTGGTCATTACGCCAAGAAAGCTCACCTCAGTAAGAACTGATACATGTATATACACCATACATGTAGGCCTACATGTACATTACTTCTACATGTATACATTTAGGCTCTGCTTACAGTCCACCCGTAGTTACATATAATTTACTCTTTACATACCCATTACTGTACATGTATGTATTTGGGGGGGGGGTGGTTTGTTCTGTCCAGTGTAGTACATGTAATTATAATAACAGCTGCTACATGCACATGTACACTACATTGCTTGTACATGTACATTGTCCGCCTTTTCAAGATATAGTCATTTCTTACCAGGGTAGCAAAAAAAACCTGGCAATGAATATAGGAAGTTGAACTCGGTGAGGTCACACAGTGTCTTAAAAGTCAGAGCAAGGTTAAAGCAAAGGCAGACACGCAGTAATAATTGAACCTTCCTTATTCTATGCTGCATTGTGCAAGATCAGACTTTATTTCTTTCAGATGGAGACATAGTGTGTTTGTTTCCTTCTCAAAGATCATGTTCATCAAATTTGTTTCGATGAATAATGTACTCTATAAAGAAGGATGAACCGTCTATTTGTATATTTACATGTATACCTGTCTTCTGAAGTTGTCTATGGACACATATAATGGGGAAAAAATGTGACAGATCTATATTTCCTCTCTTATTAATTTTGTTGTAAAGTGAAAGGTTAGCTACGATTTGTCTTTCCTATTAAAATATAAAATGAGAAAAATATGTACATGTACAGTTGTCCTCAAAATTATTCATACCCCTTGTGGAAAAGCATTCTTCGGTAGATTCTTTACTTGTAAAAGCTATTATGATGTAACTTTCTTTGTATCTTTTGTCTGCTTGTTGATATGCATGATTTGACATATGAGCTGGCAAGTCTCATTAGCATAATAATAGATAGGGTCGAAAGTTATTTTTTGCACTTGTTCAGAATTATTCATACCCTTGCCAATACCTCAACAAAAATGTCCTTTTATGACAATGCGCATTATTTTCACTATCTGGGAATGTGCTATTCTTTGTTCTATAGTTATTTCAAGATGTTCCAATGAATTAAATACCCTCTTTGTTAAACAAGCCATTGAACAATGATGGAAAATAGCATCTTTCTAAAAGGGTATAAATAGAGGAAAGCATTCTGGTTATTCTCAGTCTCTGATAATCATGGCCAAGTAGAAGGAGCTCAGTGAGGACCTACGGCAACGTCTTGTGAATGCCCACATTGAGGGAAAAGGTTACAAGGCCATTTCAAAGCAGTATGACATCCCTGTGGCAACAGTCCAGAGCGTAATCAAGAAGCACAAGAGGTACAGCACTGTGAAGAACCTTAGTGGGCGTGGCAGGAAGTGCAAGGTGTCCCCTAAACTTGCCAGGAAAATCTGCAGAGAGGTCAACAACAACCCCCGGACCACAACCAAGGCCCTACTTGAAACGCTTGACCGGTCAGGGACGAAGGTGTCCCGGTCCACCATCGAGCGAGTCTTGCACAAAGGAGGTCTCCATGGACGCAGGCCTCGGAAGACACCGTTGCTCAGGAAGAAACACCTGAAGGCTCGACTTGCCTTTGCTAGAGGTCATCTGAAGCAAAATCCAAGCTTTTGGTCAACCATCCTGTGGTTTGATGAGACGAAGTTGGAGTTATTTGGCCATATGGATGTTGAATACGTCTGGAGGAAGAAAGGGGAAGCATACAATCCAAAGAACACTGTGCCAACCGTCAAGCATGGTGGTGGGCACATAATGCTATGGGGATGCTTCTCTTCCAGTGGCAAAGGGAACCTCGTTAGAGTCAAAGGAATCATGAAAAAGGAGGATTACATCCAGATCCTTGATGAGAACTTGAAGGAATCTGCCGAAAAACTCCAGCTTGGCCCCAACTGGAAGTACCAACAAGACAATGACCCAAAGCATACCGCCAAGCTGGTGAAGAAATGGTTCAAGGACGATGATGTCATCGTCCTAGAATGGCCAAGTCAGAGTTCTGACCTGAATCCGATCGAGAACTTGTGACGAGACCTGAAAGTCAGAGTGATGGCTAGGAACCCGACCAACCTGACCCAGCTTGAGGCCTACGCCAAGGAAGAATGGGCCAACATCCCGCAGGAGACGTGCAGGAAGCTTGTGGACACTTACAGGAATCGTCTAGAAGCAGTCGTAAAGAACAAAGGCTATGCTATTGACTATTAATGAAAGACATTGGACTCAGAAAACCTAGGGTATGAATAATTTTGAACATGACATTGTTTGAATATCTATGAATAAAATACCCCTGAAAAGAGAAATTTCTTGAATTGTGCATTGTTGTTATTCTTTCACTAGTAGGTCACACATAAATCATAGAGAAACTTGATAAAATGCATTTATTTCATCACAAACATGAAAAATCACAAATATCAACAAGGGTATGAATAATTTTGAGGACGACTGTATATCTTGCTTTTTGATAATCACATCACTATCATGATAATATATTTGGAATTGTAGATTTTTTTCTACTTTATAGGATCTATACATGACACTGCATAGTGCATAAAGGCAATGATGCATGGCTATCAAAAACTGAACGTATCTTCGAACCATGTAATTTATGAAAATAATAATTGAACAAGAAATATACAGAATTGTATATTGATCCTGCCCAAAGTACTTGTACATGTACATGTATGTGTATTATATATAGTACATTACAGTAATTCACTGTTGGATCTACATGTACATGTATGGTAATTATGAGGTATGTAACATTCGAAAAAGAAAGATTTCAAACAAATAAAACCACTTGTAGCTCAATGAATTTTACTCTTGAGTATTTCTTTCTCCCCCCCCCCCCCCCCCTCTATTTCTCACCCTCTCATCTAGGATTTAAGAGAAGTGCTAGCCAGACAAATTCCAGAGAAGCAGAAGGAAATCAAAGAATTCCGCAAAGAATGTGGGTCAAAGGTCATCGGTGAGATTCAAGTAGACATGGTAAGTTCTTTTATTTGAAATTTTTTGGAAAATTAAATGTGTTTCTTCTTGTTTTAGAATGAGTATAAAGCTAGAAATGTGACATTTAGACAGAAATTATAAAGAGAATGAAAAAAGTTCTTGCATTTTGAAAAAAAACAGATAAGTCTCGAATTGGCAACATTATGATTATGAATAGAATGATTGTGACAAGTAGGATGACTACATGTACATTTTTGTATATGCTCTCCTTTTCATCATAATAATTGTCAGGACTTCTCAAGTACATGAATCTTTTCTCCTCAGGATTCATATAGATTCTTGTAGCAAGTAAGTGTAGACCTACTGTACATTTTTTTTTCGAAAGAAATGTTGCTGTATTTGACCAAAAGGAGGAAATGTGCCATATTACATTAAAGTTGAATTACCAAAACTGCCTCATACATGTAGGTACAGTATACTATAGAGATTACCACATGATCAGTCAAATTATTATATTTCTCCATATTTTTATTTAATTTTCAATGTTTTGGGGAGTCTCTTTGAAATGGAGAATGAAAGAACATTAATTAAAGGTACAGGAATAGAAATAAAAGCAATTAAAAGTTCTGATATGTTTTTTAATTACTTGTTTTTACTACATCCCTTTACCTAATCACATTCAGTGCCTTTGTTCTGTCGTTAATTTTCAAATAACTTCATTATGTTTGTGTCTTGTCAGCTTTATGGAGGTATGCGAGGTATGAAGGGTCTCGTCACAGAGACATCTGTGCTCGATCCAAATGAAGGCATCCGTTTCCGTGGTTACAGCATCCCTGAATGTCAGAAGCTTCTCCCTAAGGCTCCAGGTGGATCCGAGCCACTGCCTGAAGGTCTTTTCTGGCTCCTGGTCACGGGAGAGATCCCAACAGAGGCTCAGGTTTGTAAAATATACCAGGGCCCATTTCATGAAACTCGTTAGGATTAAAACTTTAAATAACAGTTTAAAACTACCAAAATTCCTCAACTTGATTGGCCGATGGTAAACTTCTTTTAGACTGTGCATTAATAGAACTTTAATTAAAAGTCTTATGAGACAGGGCCCTGGTATTTGTCTTATGAAAGCACAATATGCAGCTTAAGATTTGAACAGCTTCTGTAATGCAGAATCTTTGCTTGTACATGTAGTTTTAGGATTAAACATTCTCCTCTTTATAGTTCATGTTGTGTCTGCAAACTTGCTTAAAGATTCTATGCAATATTCCTATATAGCAATGCCCTTTATCTCGGCATTCACTGATTCAGAAGAGAAGAAATGGGCAATCCCATGAAATGATTAAAATTTTGTACTTCCAACCCATATTTTTCTCCATTTTCATTTCTCTTCATAGACTGCTACATGTACATGTAAGGCCATGATTCAAAAACCTTTCATATGAACTTGAAAACAATGACGAATTATATCAAGGTCCCACATATAGTCGTCAGATGTAAAGTAGACTCTGCCCAATTCTTCTTTCCATAATTCAATAATCGCCTAAAAAATTTGAAGCATTTTTTCACACCAGGTACCCGTTTCATAAAGAGTTACAACTGTTGTAACTTTGCCATTATGGCAACTACCATGGTAACAGGGCTCAGCAGCCAATCAAAATCAAGGTTACCATGGTAGTTACCATTATGGTAAAGTTACAACAATTGTAATTCTTTTTGAAACAGGGCCCCTGAATGTCCACAACCTGTAGTAATAATAACAAAGTCTGTTTGCAGATTTATGCATGTACAATAATCCCACCACTTGAACTTTCTTTCTGTTTCTTCTCTACTTGGCGATCATCTTTACTTTGACATCTTTATTATCCTTGAGAATTTCTCTTGTATTTGCCACTGTCTGATGTCGTTTTGAATAATTGTACTTATTTGCATGTGATGCCTGTACGAACATGAAATATGTAACGTTTTATTACAAATCTTTCTGATTTGAATAAATCAAATTTCCATGTAGACAATGAAATGAAATTGAAATTGTTGTCCCACCTAGGCAGAATTACCTGTACGTACCTCACAGAATATATAAGTCTTTAATTCTGCTTGAAGGATTCTCTTGATAAACATGAATATCGATGTGCCAGTAGACCATTCCATGTTTGGGGGCTGCAAAACGTGTATGATCCATTAAGTCATCATCAGCATTAGCAATATACAGAAGAGAAGGTAGTCCTGTAAGTCTTCCAGTCGCTTAAATCATCTCCTTGCTATCTCATTATTTTCTGTATTTTTATCATTACTACCCTTGCAGGTCAAAGCCATCTCTCAGGAATGGAACGAGAGAGCAGCCGTCCCGTACCACGTTGTGCAGATGCTGAATAACTTCCCCGATTCACTCCATCCTATGTCTCAGTTCAGTGCTGCTATCTCCGCTATGAACAGCGAGAGCAAGTTTGCCGAGGCTTACGCACAGGGTGTTCATAAGACCACATACTGGGAGGTAAGGTTGCCTGCTAAGCAAAGCTTTGTGACCAAGGCCCATATTCTGCACTCTTATTAATTTAATTCAGGTGCCTTTTTCATAAAGGACTTGCAACTGTTGTAAATTTGCCATCAAGATGGAAAGTGCGCTATGTAAATCTTATGTATTATTATTTTATTATTAAGGCAACTACTGTGGTAATAGGGCTCAGCAGGTTACCATGGTAGTTGCCATAACGGCAAAGTTACAACAGTTGCAAGTCCTTTATGAAACGGGCCCCTGTTCTGAAGTTGTGGTTTAAGTATGGATAGCAAAGTGTGACACAAGTCAGTAATAGTACACGCTCAATCTGTCAACTCATTTAAAGACCCTGACCGGTGTAAAAACAATCATATATCAAAATAAAGGTATTGATTCATACAATACAAATATACCAAAAATATTACACATATCTCCTTCCAATAGTTAAAAATATTAAATAAAAATCAAAGAAACTGCTCCTCCAAATTACGCTTTGATTGAGCACCCCCACGTCGCCTGGAAATGATGACGTCACGTTGTGTCTGGAGGGTTGTGATTCCATAGGTTTGTGTACAAAAGCATTGGGTATTTTCTTCCATTTCCATGTTATGAATCCATTTTTTTTTTCGTTTTCAGATGAAAATGGCACTCAAAATTATTCACTGTTCAAATTGTTGTAAACCTACAACTATTCACTACCTTTTTTGTGATTTCTTTGTTTGGCTCTTATTGGGCCTAAATTGCTATGTCAGGAAAAGTTGTTATTCATAATCTAAATGCAGATAGAATTGAAATCTGCGCCAAATAAGCAGGAAATAAAATATGACAAAAACTAGTTCAAAACTGTAGATTTCATAAATTCAAGCTTGTAGGAAAAAATATATGTGATATCCCTCTGTGATAGAAGTGAAGAGAATGAAATGCGTTATCTGGAAAACAAAAAAATCACCAAGTTTTTCTGTGTACAAACCTATGGAATCACGACGCTTCTTACACAACGTGACGTCACGGTCTCGAGGCAGGTGAAAAGCACAATAAAGCCTATTTTCTAAACGGGGTTCGAAGCCCGATAATTGGAATATTCTTAAGCAAAATACTCAGCTGGGAAGCGGTGAAAATGCATAAAGCATACCTTGCTGTATTTAGTAGCTTATAAGCTTTCGATTGGTATATAATTTGTCAGTTTCATTTTTGGGTCCGGTCTGGATCTTTAACAATAAAATCATTCATAATGTTCTGGAAATGATTACGATATTAGTTTTTTTTTTGTCATCACTATTGCAAACAAAATAGTGAAGACAGAAACTTAGATTATTAAACTATTGACAACATTTGCTTCCCATAATTTTAGCACAGAGTTTAGACCATGGTGTGATTTGAAAAGGATTTCAAAATACAGGCCTCCTTGTCCATTTGAGTTTTATGATTGATTGCACATAATGATCAGTGCAGTCAATGGTAAAATCATTAGAAATGAAGGTTAATTGTCTCCATATCATTGTAGATCTAGATCTGATACAATTAATTAAACCTAATAGCTGAAAACAAACAAACCGACAGAGAGAAGTAACTGTTATCGCTTGGATAAAGACCCTATATTAAGCTGGTATGCCATGCTTATTTTGCTTATTTATCAACAAGCATTTCTTCCAGAATCTTCTGGCACATTCTTTTATTCATAATACGAACACTAGTAATAGGTGGTCATTTCGTTGCATGTTGTTCAAACTCGGTCAATTTTTTACTCTTACTAGATGCTTACATGTTATCCTTCCCACGTACTGTCAAATTTAGGAACCACCTACCAGGATCTGTTTGATAGGAATGAACTCTTTGTATTTAGAGAGGCTGCACTGTCATTCATCAGTGCGATGCAGCCTCCTGTTGGGTCTCTATAGAGGCATTTTTTACTTGCATGATCCACATTCACTTTTACTGCATATAAGTGAAATTTTGTTTACCTTCACCTTGGCTTCTTGTGCTGATACATAGAAAATGTTTTCATCCTGGGATAGCTTTAGAGTTGCTGAAAGGGATTACTCTTCAGGGTTACTACAACTGTCAATCATATTTGAAACCTTTCTTCTCACAGTACACCTATGAAGATTCCATGAACCTGATTGCCAAGCTCCCTACTGTAGCAGCCATTATCTACCGTAATCTCTACAAGGATGGCAAGGTATCTCCTATCAGTATGGACATGGACTGGTCTGGTAACTTCTCTCAGATGCTTGGTTATGATAATGACATGTTCACAGAGCTTATGAGGCTGTACCTCACAATTCACAGGTAAGGATTTGGATTGGAAGAAGAAGATTTTTATACATCTGAAAATCATTCATTTTCTGTTTTAGAATTCAGTGTCAAATAATATGATAGGGTATGAAAGTCAGTCAGTCAGTGCAGCTAAGTTTGTAAACTAAGCTTTTTCAAGTGATATATTATTTCACATAATTGTAGAGATCTGTAGATTTCACTTTCTAGCCCAAGGCAATAAGGAGGAGACGTGGTGTAGTGGTTCTGACTCTCGCCTTGTAAACAGAGGGTTGTGTGTTTTCAAATCCCACCGTGGTCTGGCGTGCTTTGGCAAGGCGTTAATCTCCACTTTGCCACTCTCGACCCATGTGCTTAATGGGTACCCGGTAGGATGGGAAAGTCATTGTAGCTTGTCCAGTACTGCTGTGTGGGCCTCACCGGCAACTGACTGGAATACTCCCCAGGGAGTGGAGGATATGCACACACATTGTGTGCAGGAATGACTGATTGAATCCGATGACTGGGGTAATGATATATCTGTAAAGCGCTTAGATGTATTAAGCGCTATATAAAAGCGGATTATTATTATTAATAACATGGAATCTTCTGTCCCCTATTACAGGCTGCTCTCTTTCCTCATTCATGCCCAGTAAGGCATTTCCCCCAATCAGAAGATTCAGTGCCATGGAGGGAAAATATAAAGCTCATTATTGCATGGTCATATGCATTCAAATTACCTTCATGATGTATGTTCTCTTTTCTAGTGACCATGAAGGAGGTAATATGTGTGCCCACGTGGTTCATCTTGTCAATAGTGCCCCCTTTCAGATCCTTGTCCTAATCACAATGTATGTTCTCTTTTCTAGTGACCATGAAGGAGGTAATGTCAGTGCCCACACAGTTCATCTTGTTGGCAGTGCTCTTTCAGATCCTTATCTTTCATTTGCTGCTGGTATGAATGGTCTTGCTGGACCACTCCATGGACTCGCTAACCAGGTAACTAATAAAGAAATTTATTTCTTCAGCACGTCTTTGTTTTTGACAATTCTGATGTAATGGTCCTCCAAAAAGCACTGAAAAATCACTGGCAGGTACTGGTTTAAAAAAAAGGAAGTTAGATCTACTCTGCTTATCTTGATGTGAAAATTTGCTTCTGCTGTGAAAATTTGCATCTTATATAAAGTCAACTTATGTTAACTTCACTGTAATTTGACTTTAGATGATTCACAGGGAAAGAGCGTAATAAATAAAAGTTACATTTATACAGAGCACTCCAGTACCTTTTCAATTTATCACCTAAGAATGCGTACCAGCATTTTTTAAGTTCATGCATACATAATGAACAACTTAAGGAAACATCCCTGGTTATGTATTTCTTTGTACGTGATGGAATATGTTTCATTCATATACGGTAATGCATCGATATCTAATGACAATGATGGTGATTGTTTTTTTTATCCGATTGCAGGAAGTGCTGGTATGGCTGACAAAGCTCCGAGAGCAGGTTGGGGATAATGTATCTGATGAAAACATGAGAGAATTCATCTGGAATACACTCAAATCAGGACAGGTAAGAATCGGTCACTCAAACTGGCAATGTGCCATACGCTAGTAAGCAAATTGAATTTACCCCTAGTTTGTATAATTGCAAATAAACCCTAATCTTTCTACAGTTGTACCAGGCTATGGCCAATCGCCAGGCTGTTCAAAGAATGGCAGATCCCAGTTATGAACGCCAACAGGATTTCCTGATAACCCTTTTGTTCAAAATTGTTAGTCAATTGCTCTATGTCTGTACCTTCAATCTTCTTTCAGGTTGTACCGGGCTATGGCCATGTTGTCCTGAGGAAGACAGATCCTCGTTATGAATGCTAACATGAGTTTGCCCGGAAGAAAACCTACCTAATGACCCTATGTTCAAGCTTGTTAACTTTGATCTTCTTTCAGGTTGTACCAGGATATGGCCATGCTATTCTGAGAAATGCTTTATATGTTCCTGATGGTCCAATATCCGAACTTGTAAATCAATTGCTCTATGACTGTATCCTTATCTTCTTTCAGGTTGTACCGGGCTATGGCCACGCTGTCCTGAGGAAGACGGATCCTCGTTACGAATGCCAACGTGAGTTTGCCCTGAAGCATCTACCTGATGACCCTATGTTCAAGCTTGTTAGTCAGATTTATAAGCTAGTACCTGACATCCTCCTGGAGCAAGGCAAGGCCCAGAACCCATGGCCCAACGTGGATGCACACAGTGGTGTGTTACTCCAGGTAAGCCAATGACGTCTTATCAAACATTTACCATGAGTAGGAAACCCGTGTGTACTGGTCCACCTGCACGCCACAACGTTATTTAAGTCGGGAGGAGACATTCACAGGTCACTGAATAAGTTCACTTTCTGCCTTATAGGCGCAGATGACGCCAAAGTTATTTCAAATGTTAGGGGGGATTTTTTGTTTATTTCCCTTTGTTTGAAATGGCTCTCTCGTAGATCTAATTCCTCTGAACATCACCTGCCCAATCAATGGACCTACTGTTCTCCCAAGATTTTCCCCAACATTGATTTTCCCCATACTGATAATGATAACACAATGGCCAGGAGGGCAGAGAAGAAGGCAAAATATTCGGCTCCTGGCTGTTTACAAGTCTATTGCTGTGGTAGAGAAAAGAGCATCATGCCATTTTTAATATGTAAGATATATAGAACTTGGGACATTTGTGACATCTTGGAATCCTCACAGAAAGAAACGCAATCAAATGCAACAATAGGGTTAATATACTGCAAGTAATTGTTCCCTGTCAGAAACAAATTTTAGCAATCGGATACAAATTTTTAAATGCTGGTATGCGAGTAGACCTTGTAATTTCTTATACTAGTATTCTGTTATTGGTTCTGATAGGGAGCTTTAGATTT
Organism: Lytechinus variegatus; assembly: GCF_018143015.1. Lineage (NCBI taxonomy): Eukaryota > Metazoa > Echinodermata > Echinoidea > Temnopleuroida > Toxopneustidae > Lytechinus > Lytechinus variegatus. The sequence continues at coordinate 26,226,057 of NC_054752.1, read as the reverse complement.
CATAATCTACTCCATGATTAGGGATTTTCTCTCCTTTAATGCTGCATTCTATTAACATTCATGAGGCTGATTTCCCCAAAAGAGAAGATCTGCATCATGTGTGAGATATCCAAAGCTCCTTGATATTAAATGTATTCCAGTGAAAATCATGTGCAATCTTGAGTGTTATTTTTTTGTTTGTTCCTCCTTTGTATTAATTACAGTATTACGGCATGACAGAGATGAACTACTACACCGTCCTCTTTGGTGTTTCAAGGGCTTTGGGTACCCTTGCTTCTCTCATCTGGGACAGAGCCTTCGGTCTACCTCTGGAACGACCAAAATCAATGAGCACCGAGGGGCTCAAGAAGCTTGTCGGTCGCTAAACAACCCCCTATTCTAATAAAGCTATGCCACACAAAACCTCTAAAACCTAACCTAAAGGGAGTATTATATACAAAAGGGTTTTTGCGAAGATGTGTGTATAAATCTAACTAAAAGATATATTTATGGGACTCGATGGAGTGTACTTGTTGAATGAAATTTGGACAAAGTCACCTTTTAGCGGAAATATATTAGACCCACTGTGTTGAATCTTGTGATGTCCTGAATATTATATGTACGACATGATTATTTGTATTCAAAAATGCAGTTGAGAGTTGAATACCAAGTATGAAAAATTATTTTGAGTTTTATCCCAAGGATGGTTCAGTTTTGTAGATCTATTTTGACCTGGGAAGCTGCTTTGCTGTTTACTTCAATTTTATTTCCGGTTTAGAATAAATTCTTACATATCGACAGTTGTGAACTTGTAAATTTTGTGATTTTGTTGAAAATACCAGATTTAATCTATTCTATCAAATGTCATAAAAGTCAAAGCCAGCCAAATGCTTGGAGAAATATTTTCAAGGTAATGGCTGTAATGTGGTATATCCCTTTCAACTTTGTATCCATACCATATCTAAATCTGTGAGCATTCTACATGTAGGCTTATATTAGGTGGATACCAACTATTCTTTGCCAATCGTATGAAACTGTACTAGCAGGATAGTCATGTATTTTCCTTTCAATACAAGGTGACGATTGTAGCATAACACTACTATCAATATCGTTTGACTCTTTTGCCAAAATAGATTTCAATAGTAGGATTTATAGATTTGGCATTATTGTTTGTTAGCTTCATTACCCTGCTTTATTGATTTTTTTTCTGAGATGTTGGCGCCTGCTAAAACTGTTATTTTGCTTTAGATTGTATTTTATTTGAAGACCAAGTGCATATCTGTTCTGAGATTCCAAGGCAATAAATTATGACTGTGCAGTGCTTAATCTGGCAAGGCAGTGTATTTCATCGCTTTTATACTTGCCCAATTATGTACCTGTACAGCTCATACAATCTACAGTGAAATGATTCGACATTGTTTCTACAAATCTTTTCCTTTTGGCTTGACTACTAGTATTTGGCTTGACAACTAGTATTTAACACATGCTGTGTATGGTGCGGGTCTTTCCAAGAAAGATTCATTAAATTCTTTGCCTAATTAATGATTGATCTATGCAGAGATTTAGTGCAGTATCAGTTAATGAAAGAATTGAAAAAAATATGGGATATGGCACACTAACATGACAGTTTATCATAATCATCTTGAGTGATAAGAAAAAAATGAATTTGACAGTCAGTTCTGTTTTGGAGAAAGGAATTTTTAAATGTGTGTTATGTAATCTGTTATTCAGCACACTGTGAATGTACAAATATATTCTGAGAGAATAAAGTCTTTTAGACCCACTAAAATATTTGGTGTTTTTCTTTTGTTTTCTCACCTGGGGCCCCGTGTCAAAAAGGACTTGCAACTGTTGTAACTTTGCCATTATGGCAACTTTCATGGTCACCTTGATTGGCTGCTGAGCCCCGTTACCATGGTAGTTGCCATAGAGGCAAAGTTACAAGTTTGCAAGTCCTTTATGAAATGGGCCCCTGGTTATATTTGATTATTCCGTCTCTATCTTTCTCCTTCCACATTTCATCTCAATGCGAATGTCTGAATCTCCCTTCCCTCACTCTCATCATCCGCCATACTTTTCTATTACGAACCCTTAAAGGGGAAGTTCACCCTGACAAAAACTTTATTGTAAAAATAGCAGAAAAAATAATAAAAAATATTGCCGAAGGTTTGAGAAAAATTCATCAAATAATTAAAAAGTTATTAGAAATTCAATTATTTGATTTGTGACGTCATATGCGAGCAGCATTCCTACATAGCGAATGGTAAAAAATCAATGAAATGTCATTTTCTCAGAAAATTGATAATGGTTTTCGCTGTACCTTTTGTATATCAATAGACAAATCATTTCACACCCGATCATGAATAGAAAAGAAAATTAAGTCATCAGGAACCATGCAAAATTTGAAATTAATGCTTTTTATATTACATAACACATGGGGCAGCTGCTCGTTTATGACGTCACAAATCCAAAACTTTGCACTCTAATAACTTTCTTACTCTTTAACGGATTTTCCTCAAACCTTCACTAATATTTTTTACTATTTTTTCTGCTATTTTTGCAACAAAGTTTTCTTCAGGGTGAACTTCCCCTTTAACCCCCCCCCCCTTTTAACTCTCCATCAACCACGCCTCTTAATCCTCATTCGCAAAATCCCCAGCCCTCTCTCCTTCCACCTATCCACTAATCCCCATTTCTGAATCTCCCCAGGACTCCCCCTCTTCCATCTCTCCCTCTCTGACTTTAATCTTCCCCCATCCCTGTTTGTGACCCTCCCCCATTTTCTCTCTTCCTTTCCTTCCTGTTTCCATCTTCCCTCTAAGTCCATACTTTTTTAAGAGCCTTGCTAAATCTTCAAACTTGCTGAAATATTGATACCCCAGGCAGTATTTATATGAAAAGCCCATTCAACTTTTTGTTAGCCATTTTTCCCCTTTCAAATAAAACTATGACAGATTCCTCCTCCCTTCATTATAATTTTTTTTATAATTACCAGTCAAGGGACAGATTTTTCCATACACCCACATAAAAAATCTGAACTGCAACAGAGAACTGAAGTGTGACATCAATTTTCTGAGATAGTACTTCAGCATTTTTATGACAATTTCATGCAATACCTCCAAAACCTACAAAAATTGGTTGGAATTGTTCAATGGGGGCCTCAAGAATTAAATGAGAACCAAACCTGAACTGATTTCTTGGGGCAAATCATGCTTTCAGGTCATATCCTCGGGGGGGGGGGGGGGGTGGGGGGCATCAACTGATTCTCACCAAATTTGGGCTGTTGGGAGTTTTTTTTTTCATCATGCCCTGCCCTGGTATGGTGTAGAAATGCTGAAGGGTTTTTGTGATGTTATCACTTATTTCTCTTAGTATGATTTACCACATGGAAGAGAATAAGATGACAGATTCAGTCCCGAAGTTATACAATGTAATTCAGTTTTAATCAACATGATCAGGTCATATCTTTACATAATACATAGTGCTATTCATTCATAAATGTTGACATATCCATACCTCAAAGGTACATAGTACAAACACTGTTTTGGTTAATGATTTAACATCCAAAACTTGAGATAAGCATCGTGATGCAGGAAGCAATTCATGACGACCAACAGAATCAATATTGAGAATACAGTTGTCAGTACTACAATGTTCATGTAATTAATATGTATAAAGCACCTGGCCAACAGAATAGTATACAATTACAGAGCCATATTTGCTTTCTTCTATTTTTTTCTCCTACAAGGAAAAAATAAACTAGTGGACACTATTTCATGAAAGTTGACAACACTGATAAAAAATTGTCATTCTCCGATAGTTGCCATAGTAATATAAGCACTTCTTGGCCAATCAGAACCAAGAACTTCATGGAAATTGTCAATTTCCATGAAGTTCTTGGTTCTGATTGCTTATATTACTATGGCAACTATCGGAGAATGACACATTGCCAGTGCTGACAAGTTTCATGAAACGAAGCCATTGTAAAAGATTATCAAGAAAACATTAGGCATTGCCTTACAAGACGGGGCTTTGTATAAATCATCACTGACAAGTCCTTGTTTCTGAAAGAAGTTTACCACCTTGTCTGTTCACACCAAACAGAGACCACTCCATTGGATAGAGTACGGTGGCAGTTGAAATACCAAGGATATCATCAACCTTTATAAATGTATGTTTGACTACCAACAGAACGATATTGCAGTAGGGTTAGATGGTCAAGCTATGCAGTTTTGAAATCTGTATAAACTGGTCTGGGTAGAGTAAAGGGGGTGCATTGATGCATTCACACTTCATTAATCAATATAATACGAGCCTTTATGAGGCAAACGGAAATGAGTAATTTAACATAATAATTGAACTTTCCATTTTAGGCAGGTCCAAGACTGCAACATATCAAAATACAAAGACAAATACTTGTAGAAAAGCAACACCATCATCCAACCAATAAATCATCTTCATATTTACACCATACATGCATCGAATAGGAGTCAACACTGGCTGTGGTTACATGTTATAATTAGATATTGTTCTAAATCTCCATCACTTTTCCTCATTCAGAACTCCTAGTATATCACCTTCCCTGAAGATGAAATATTCCTGTAAAACAAAGACAGAATGAAAATATATTATCATTAATACTATCGAAACATTGAAGTCGATGAAATAGGGGACCTTTTGAGGATGTTTTACGTCATTCATAATGCCATGATCAGTTGCAAATACATGTGCATGCACGGTTGATGACTGATAGGTTAAATTTCAAAAGTTATCTTTATCCACCACTAAGTGAGCAACAAGAAAAAGAAAAACAATTTCATGAAATGTTTCAGTACTTTACCTTCTCTTCAAATGAAACCTTGGTTCCTCCAAATTCTGGAAGTAGAACTTTATCACCAACATCTACAGCGACCTTGTGCACTGTACCTGACTGTGTTGGATGAGAAAAAAAAACAAGGCCAACAGAAGTAATTAAAAATTAGATAAATGTATGCCTCTGATTGGTTGACAAGTTGCAATTGATATTCGGAGTTGAATGTGATTTTCTAACACTTTCTGCTACAGGCCCATGGTCTGGTAAGCTGTAAGAAATAATCTCATCTTCAAGAGAAGACTAGGCTACTGATAAAATACCTTGTTCATTTTGCTAATAATTGCTGAACAATATTTTTTCTATCAGAATCAATTGGCAAAGTATACAGACCGCTTTTCTGAGCAGTCATACTACCTACTACTAGGACTACAAAGTTCCGTTTGACTTCAAAAGGAGAAATCCGACTTTGAAGACATTTAGAACATATTTTGCATAATCTGGTTTTAAAAATTACTTCAAATTTTGATGAATGTTCAACTCATTGAAGGTCGACTAATACTTGTAAGCTAATGTGTATGATCACTCAGTGGTCTTTTGTTTTATTCTGTGGAATTGTTTACTACAATTTGAAAACCAAGATAGTGGACACTAGTGGTCATGTTCACGTTATTAATAGCGACCTTTAACATAAACAAGTGGAATGCCTCTGGTTGTCTCACCTGCATCACGCGATTCAACATAGCAGCAGTGCTGACTTTGAAAACTACTATTACTTGCACAAGATGTTCAGTGATACTTGGTTACTCTTATTTCCACGTTTTATGAATTTGTAATTAAACAGATACCCCCAAGTTGGCCAAAGTTCATTGACCCTAAATGACCTTTGACCTTGGTCATGTGACGTGAAACTCATGCAGTATGTTTGGTGATACTTGATTAACCTTATGTACAAGTTTAATGAAATAGGTCCATATATTTTCTAAGTTATGATGACATTTCAAAAACTTAACCTCAGGTTAAGATTTTGATGTTGATTCCCCCAACATGGTCTAAGTTCATTGACCCGCCATCGGAAAAGCGGCGCCTAGTCTCACTCTGCTATGCAGGTGAGACAAAAACAATGTTGATTCCTCCTGAAACATAAAATAAATCAATGTACTACAGCTTTATAAATGGAACAACACCCTTTTCCCTTTCCTGCTGAATAGACCAGTTCGTACATGTAGCTTCTTCATGGACAATTTTGGTCATATGACCTTTCAATTTTTTCATTGAGATCTATAGGCAGATTTCAAAGCAAGACATTATGTTAAGATGCCTTACATAGCAACATGAAGAAATTGAATAAACTAGGTGACTAGAATAGCACACCATTGAACACTCTATGAAGGTATTTGTTGCATTTCTACTTTGAATGCATATCATAGCATGTTGCACAATGTACTTGGCAAATTGTGATATACCAGCCATTCGTGGATGCATTGTTTTTTGGAAGTGAATGAAAAACACAATTCAAAAGTTTATATGAATAATCAAGACATCGAAGTTGGTGCTTATCTTATTAAATTTTAAACTACCATGTCACTTTAGTACAAATGACCTTCCTCTGATCATTGAACTACAAACTGTCTTATACTCACTGAATCTCTAGACCCTGCTCCTACTGCTACAACGGTAGCTTGATTGACCTTCTGCTGAGCCTTCTCTGGGATCATGATACCTCCTTTGGTCTTGGTCTCGGGGACAAATCGTTCCACAAGGATTCGGTCAAACAGTGGTCTGAATCTCCTGAAAACAGCCTGGGAATATCAAATTTTAAAACAAATAAAAAATTGCAGGGAAAAAACACATTTTGAGAGAAATAACTGATATACTAGACAGGTCAAGAATGTGTTGTAGTAACAAGCACTTTTATATAGTATCTCTATCTGCTATCCATATGGTTACATACGTATTCCCTTTTGGCGAGCCATATAATCAACTTTCTGGCCAGCGTAGAACACACGCGTCGCATGCGACACACGCAAATCCCACAAGCTCCTGGTGCGTCTCGCGCAAAAAGTGAGCGACACGGGCAAAAAAAAATTATAAAAAGTGAGGGAAAATCATCGAAAATAATTGTTGCATCATTCATCATCAATCCTCAAAAATATAGAATGTTTCAGAATCATTTCGGCAACAGACAAACTACGATCTTATCACTTGACCGGATAATATCCATGCATAGACACTGGCGCATTTACACTTCCAGCCGGCTAGCCAGTAGCCAGCCACCCAGCCACGCTAGCTTTGCCAGCCCGCTGGCGCGGCTAGCTAGCTGAGCCAGAGCCGGACCTGCACGCAGTGTTTGGAACTGAATTGTCCGCGATGCGACGTAACTTTTCATTTTTACATGATTCTGATAACTTTCAAGAAATTTTGATTTTAAAATGAATTGTTCCATATAATTTTCCTGGTAATTACTTGCTAAGTATATTCTTAACGTTCATTCTCAATTTCTGCTGTCATGTCACAACGAAATAATTGATGAAATTCTTGGATGTATGATCTGTAATACTAATAAAGTAATAGGCTTAATGGCCAGCGACGTGCGTATGGCAAGCTATTTTAACATTTTCTGACATCAAAAATTATTAGATTTATTGATATCAAGAATTAATTTCTTGATATCAAGAACTCATTTCTTGATATCATAAAACGATTTCTTGATATCAAGAAATTAATTCTTGATACCAAAAAACATACATTTTTATATCAAGAATTAATTTCTAACTTGATATCAAGAATTCATTACTGATTAATAATCAGAATGATTTTTTGCAATAAATTGACGATCGAATTCAGAAATGAATTCTTGATATCAAAGATTCATTTCTTGTGATATCAAGAATTCATTTCTTGATATAAAAAATAATTTCTGGATATCAAGAATTCATTTCTTAAAAAAAATCAGATTGATTTTTTGCAATACATTGACACTCGAAATCAGAAATGAAAATGAATTCTTGATATCAAGAATTAATTTCTTGATATCAAGAATTGATTCCTGAATAAATATCAGAATGATTTTCTTGATATCAAGAATTCATTTCTTGATGAATCTTTGATATCAAGATATCAAGAATTCATTTCTTGATATCAAGAATCAATTTCTGAATAAAAATCATAATTATTTCTTGCAATATATTGATGCACGAAATCAGAAATGAAAATGAAGACCTTGATATCAAGAATTAATTTCTTGATATCAATAATTCATTTGTGAATAAAAATCACAATGATTTCTTGCAATATATTGATGCACAAAATCAGAAATGAAAATGAAGATCTTGATATCAAGAATTAATTTCTTGATATCAAGAATTTCTGATTAAAAATCAGAATGCTTTCTTGCAATACATTGACCCTCGAAATCAGAAATGAATTCTTAATATCAAGAAATTAATTCTTGATATCAGAAAATGTGAATGAATGTTAAAACGGTTTGCGATATACATGTGGATGATTTTGTGAAAGGAAAAAAGCGAGATCCCGGGAGCGAGATGTTAATGTTATTTGTATGACAGCTAATTGCTGGATTCACCATTTATTTTTCATTCTTTCATCTAAAACAGACTATAATTTCTTGTATTGTTTTTTCACATGTGTGTACAGTTCTATTGATTGATGTTCTGGGGGGGGGTGGCATGAGATCGATGTTTAGGTATTTCTAATCGATATGTCATGCCAACTCCCCCGCCCAAAGATCCTGCATCGTACAGATCAGGAATATGCCTAAGACTTTGCAACATCTTGAAAGGGAATTTGAATTGCAAAATGATGAAAATGGTCAACACATTTTCGAAGTCTCAACCTGAAAAAAATTAAAGCATGGTAAAAATGAATGATAAGTGATTTTGTATATTTCCAATATTTCCCAACTAAAAATTAACTTACTGAAAACACACGTTCGTGATACGTAGGTGTCATTTTCAAGTGACCAAACATTAAAGCGGCAGTTCACCCTGACAAAAAGTTTATTGTAAACATAGTAGAACTTAAACATAATGATAAGCATTGATGAAAGTTTTACGAAAATTCATCAAAGACTTTAAAAGTTATTAGAATTTGTATAACTTTTTTTTATTTGTATAGTCGCTGATTGAAAAAAAAAATCAATGAAATGTCCGTCACCATGCACCCAAAGCAATCGCTCACATGGCTCATGTTTTAAAATGACCTCAGTGGCTTCCCAAATGAGACCCAAGAGAAACGATTTTCATCTCATGTTTACCTGATTTAATGGTTCAGCAAATCTTGGCAGATTATCTAAATTTGTTGTCGAGTGTCCTGATGACAGATCTAGCCCAGCTGCTTCACCCAAGGTATTACGCAATGTACCTTATGACGAAGGAGGTATCACTTGCTTTGGCTGTAGCTACATTTTTAAATTTTCTTAAAGAGTTCATAGCAAAAGCCTAAAGGTATATATATTTTAACTCGTTATAGGACCTCAAAACAATTTTAAAACATTCCTAATCAATCGTTCATTAATCTGACATTTTTGTGACTTCTATTTCGTTTTATTTTCTTTCCCGCGGTTGTCAGAAAAATGCGTGATTTATATTTATTTTTGGAGAACGGGAGTCCGTACCGAAAGGTATATTAAATATATTTTAATTCATCAACACATCAAAACGATGTTAAAACATGTCCTGATAGATCGTTCATTAATCTAAAATGTTTGTGACTTTTGTTCTTTTATTTTCATTTCCGCTGTTGTCAGAAAATTGCGTGCTTTATATTTCTTCTCGGAGAACGGGAGTCTGTAACGAAAGGTATATCATATATATTTTAAATAATCAACACATCAAAACAATTTTAAAACATACCTAATCGATCGTTCATTAATCTGAGATATTTGTGACTTCTATTTTCTTTTATTTTTCTTTCCCGCGGTTGTCAGAAAAATGCGTGATTTATATTTACTCTTGGAGAACGGGAGTCCGTAACGAAAGGCATATCAAATATATTTCAACTCAAACACCTCAAAACAATGTTAAAACATGTCCCGATAGATCGTTCATTAAACTTAGATGTTTGTGACTTCTGTCCTTTTATTTTCATTTCCGCTGTTGTCAGAATAAATGTGTGATTTTTATTCTTAGAGAGTTCATAGCGAAAGGTATATAAAATACATTTTAACTCGTTTAATAGGACCTCAAAACAATTTTAAAACATTCTTAATAGATCGTTCATTAATCTGAGATATTTGTGACTTCTATTTTCTTTTATTTTTCTTTCCCGCAGTTGTCAGAAAAATGCGTGATTTATATTTATTTTTGGAGAACGGGAGTCCGTAACGAAAGGCATATCAAATATATTTCAACTCAAACACCTCAAAACAATGTTAAAACATGTTCTGATAGATGCGTGATTTATATTTCCTCTCGCAGAACAGGAGTCCGTACTGAAAGATATATCAAATATATTTTAATTCATCAACACCTCAAAACAATGTTAAAACATGTCCCGATAGATCGTTCATTAAACTTAGATGTTTGTGACTTCTGTTCTTTTATTTTCATTTCCGCTGTTGTCAGAATAAATGTGTGATTTTTATTCTTAGAGAGTTCATAGCGAAAGGTATATAAAATATATTTCAACTCGTTAGGACCTCAAAACAATTTTAAAACATTCCTAATAGATCGTTCATTAATCTGAGATATTTGTGACTTCTATTTTCTTTTATTTTTCTTTCCCGCGGTTGTCAGAAAAATGCGTGATTTATATTTACTCTTGGAGAACGGGAGTCCGTAACGAAAGGCATATCAAATATATTTCAACTCAAGCACCTCAAAACAATGTTAAAACATGTCCTGATAGATGCGTGATTTATATTTCTTCTCGGAGAACGGGAGTCCATAACGAAAGGTATTCCAAATATATTTTAAGTCAATACAGCTCAAAACACTTTAAAACATTTCCAGACAAAAAGACCCATAAATTTTTAGATAAACAGCAACTTAACATTTCAACATTTTGCCGATATCAACTCTAAGTTAGGTATTGGTGTGCGCCGCCGATTAGAACAATATTACAGTGAACTTCGCGGATTGGCAATGAAACTTGACTTTACCGGGATCAAATCATCAAAGCGCATGTGAAAATCAAAACATCACGTGTAAAATCGGCCACCACCGAATCGGCGGGTTTGCGACACGCGTAAGAAAAATCCTGGCGAGAACGCTGCATGGCTCATAATAACTCCTGGTTCGTTTAAGTTCGGAGGAACGTCTTCGGTTCGGCTGCAGCACTACTCCAGCTTTTCCGCGGAACATACCTACCACTTTTTTGGTCGAGTAGCCCCCCCTTCGCTTCTGCTCCCCCTGCCCCGGTATGATTATCTCTAAAACAACAAATGATGGGAGTTTGCTTTTTAACCTCCCATCATGTGTTTTTTTTAATAGACATAATTATAAAAAAGCAAACTCCCATCATTTGTTTTAGAGATAATCACACACAATGAAGTGTGTAAAATTGTGCCATGTAACGTCAGTTACCGTTAAAATGCCCATAGGGAACCTTGAGCCATGACTAGAACCGGTTCTAGGGCTACTCGACCAAAAAAGTGGTAGGTATGTTCCGCGGAAAAGCTGGAGTAGTGCTGCAGCCGAAACGAAGACGTTCCTCATAGTCCTAACTTAAACGACTTGGCATGCACTTCCCAATTAACCGAACGAAAAGGCCTGGTAATCGGTAGTTTGGTAAACAAAAAAAATAGGCACATAAGAGTAACAAAGTAAGACTCCCCCCCCCCCCAACTTTGAAAACCATTCAGCGGCCCCTGCAACTATCAAAGACAAAGTTCAAACAAGAAAACCACTTCAATGCGCACAACACACACAGAATATAATGCAAGGGACTGCATGATCAAGCTAGGTCGAATTTCACATGATCTAGAACAACTAATATTTGAATGTATCGATATATTGTACATCTGAACGAAACGTTCATATCGTATAAATTTTCTTACCATTTTATTTGAGATTTATTTTCCTAAGGTACGTTTAATTTTGACTATCCAACAGTCTCGATCTCGACCCTTGTTACACAAAACCGGTTTGCTCGGCTAATCACACGTGTTTAGCGAAAACAATGCAGCTGCCGCACGCGTGCGCGTACGCATTGACGACCCCTCCCCCTTTTCTTTAAAACCTTTCTAAAATTCCCCTTTCATGAATAAACTCATCTCATACATCATCTGTGAATCTGAGAATAGGGACAATAATAATCGTGGTTCACATTTAATACACACAAATTGATTAATTTCTTTACTTTGCAAGAATATGAATCATTGCATCACATCAGACATTGGCGTCAGGGTCCCAGAAAGTTCTAGAAACTCTATGATCGATCGACTTAGATTTTCTCGACAGCCGTTTGAAGACAGCGTCGAGGGGCGTGGGCCGTGGGGATGGAATATAATATAATACAATCGAAATCATACAACTATATAGATTTCGAATGACATAAACTTAAAATAATAGAAAAATAACAAAAAAAATGAATATATATATATATATATATATATCTTTCCTTAGGCCTATAGGTAGGCCTATTTGGCCCGGCCCGGTCTAGTTATATGTGGGCCCATCAATGCAGAGAATTTTGAGAAACTCCTGAGAAAAAAAAAGTCTTTCAATCACAAAACAAATGAAGGATTCGTACCAGAAAATAAAATGACAAGCAAAAAAGGGGTCTTCAAGTTCAAAGGAGTGGGTCACTTGTGACTCGTCGGGGGGGGGGGGCAGGCTGCACCCCTCCCCGTCTGTAGCACTCTACTTTAGTGCTCATGGGGCCTTCAAAAGAATTTTCCCACACAAGTGATGATTAAAGAATTTTAATGAAAAAAAATCCAACTGAGATTTAAAGTCCCTATACATAGCTGGGGTGCCCCGGGTGTTTCATATTTCTAATCGAAAGCACCTGTACTATCAAAATAGTAAAAACTTAAAGTTGATAGTCTCATTTATTTATTTATTCATTCTTTCATTCATTCGATCATTCAATTTCTTCTGATCAAATTCACCTTCATTTCGGGAGTGAAACTTACTTTTTCAAAATTTGTTCGACTGTCAAAGTTTTACAAAAAACAAGCAAACAAACCATATGCCCCTGTCTCACCTGCCTGTCTGGCATAATTTAGATTAAAATGCAAGTCCACCCAGTTTTTATTTGAATAAATAGAGAGAAAATCAAACAAGCATAGGCAAAGCTAATACGCTGAAAATTTCATCAAAAGCGGATAGAGTTAGGACATTTTCGCTTATTTTTCACAATAATTTTTATATCAAGGAGTTAGAGTGATATATCTTCCTGGTTATATGCACAATCAGTGATATGCAAATTATGTCTATCGACTCACTATTAAGTTTTGTTTTTTATTGTTTGAACTATACAGCATTTTGATTTTCACCGATTTGACAAACAATAGGGAGGAATATATAGGCCTTTTTTCGCTGGACATAATTAATGATGAGGCTAAAATTAGAATACTTCATATAATACAAAACAAAATAAACAGTGAGTTGGTGATACCATCAGTCCCCTCATTTGCATGCATACGACTAGTGTGTGAATATTGTTTTTTTAATCCAAATTTGAGTCAGTCTGGGTTCTATTTCCTCCTTTTATTCAAATCAAATTTGTTGTTGGTTCGTACTTGTCCTTTAAAAAATGTCGCAGGAGCATATATTTCCCCGCCGGGCATATAAGTCGAGTCACCTTTTGGGTATTCCCTCCCTATTTGAAATGCACCTATCCGGACCACTGATCAGTGATCCGGACCCCTATCTCATGTCTGCCAAAATGTTTAAACCCCCCTATCGCGGGCTTTCCTGCCTTAATTGGAGACCCAAATCTGGAACACTGCTCAGTACCCCTTTTCAGACGGTGAGCTCTCATTCCAATCCCCTATCTCAGGACAGAACCCCCCCCCCCCCTTCATCTCAGGCGAACTCGATTACGATACCCTGATGTCAAAATGGAGGACAAGCTTTCAAATATGGCAGGAGTTTCAGGAATTTGATCCCGGGATTTGATCTTTTTTTATATTCAAGATATTTCATAACCCCCTTAGTCCAAAGGTTCGATAGATCAGGGAAAGTAAAACACCCCTCTTCAAAGAAATCTCGCGAAAAACCTACTTTTAGGCATGTATTTGAATGAATTTACATAAATGACTAAACGGAGTCTAACATCCCATCTGTTGTTTTTTAATCGATTACTTATGAAGGTAAAATTCAAGGGTAGCCCGGTAACCAGTATGATATGAAATTGTGAAGAACTTCTTGATATTAAAGCCATAAAATGCTCCCACTTTCCCACCATTGAATACTGTAGATATAAATATAAATTTTTTAAAGTCTTCACATCATTTCAAAGCAATGAATTTTACATCTAATTCACCCAATGAGATGTGTATTTAGTGGCTTATATGGGTGCGGGGCACTCGAAAATGTTTAAATACCCTTGATTATGCAATATTCGTGCGTGCGAGGCTTTGATGCAGCACGTGCGAACATTCGAGATTACACGTGCGCGAGCAACTAACGTTAGCCGGATTAGCGGAATTTGTTACTGAACTCAGCCGTAACTCCCCCGGAGACCTGCCCTGGACAAACTGGTGGTATAACTTAACAAATCTCTTCTATTTACACAAGGCGTAAGTAAGATTTTATTTTTTTAATGTAGCTTTGTTCTTTAAACGCGTAGGCACATTTTAGAAGTCAAATTAGAAGTGAAGTGTGCCCCAACAATTAATCTCCGAGAGTCCGACTCCGAGCATGCCGGGCCGAGTATCAGACTGAGCATGTTGAGTATGGACGTCTGAGAGTGAGACTCTGATTCTGAAAGTGAAGTGAATGCTGTCTTTCTTTTCTACTACATATTACACATTTCTTTTTGCAATCTAAATGTCATTTCAACACAAGTTCGATCTTGCAGTTTTCTGTTTCAATTTAAAGTTTCAACCAATATTATTACAAATTTTTATCATGGAATATAACAAAATAAAACTGTAGACCAAAAGCTTCGGTCTCTGTTATGTTGGTTGTTCAGCTGAACTCCGTTGGCTTCACTCACCAAATACAGAGACCGAAGTTCTAGCGCGATCTGTACAGGGACTCAATGGCCATATGTTTATGTACTTAAGATCGGACAAAACGGGGAAGTGAATTTGCGTGACAGCCGAGGTAAGTCACTGTTTTTGTTCCTTTTAACTTGATTTTTCTCCGTTTTTTGGCAATTAATGCCAAGAGGGAATATTAATTTGCATTTTGGTCACAATAATTGTCAATTTTTTTATTCATTAAAGAAAAAAATTGAAGAGCCCCGACGGGGGGATTTTGCATTGCAAGTCCCCTAATGGTGCGTGCACGATAGCGAGCCGTCTGTGTACGAGGAGAAATAAAAAAAAATGTTAAAAAACTCCTCGAAACAGACGGCTGCCAGCTGTCTAATATAACTGATGACTGTGCTTGCTCAACTCAAGACAAGTCGAGTCAAGTCACAGTTTCTAAATAAAATTCAAGTTAAGTACAGAGATGCCAAGTTCAAAGACCAGCTATGCGTGAGATTTTTCTGTGAATCTGAGTGAGATCACATACATTCTGTACTGATAGTTGCGTGAGACAGAGATCAGTAGAGGCCGGCGCACGGCCAATATTGGAGACTGTCTCCCATGAGAGAGATTATCTCCAATATAAGTAAGAGACTTTTGTAAAGAATTTGGGTATCCAATTTCAGAGACAGTCTCCAGTTTGGGAGACCAATTTCCTTTGTTTACATTTGCTGCAAAAGGATTACCTTGGCGGCAAATAAAAATGTGATAAGCAGATTCCTCATGAAAAATTACCCCTTTTCACCGTCTACTTTAAAAATTCACCGTCTACTTTTGTTTTGATAAGGATTTTTTTTGTCAATCACACACAAAACCAATGGGCTTCTGACCTCAGTGAGACAAAATTTGGGGTGGAAAAAATCTTGTTTTTGTTGGTGTTGTTTCTTTTGTCCTTTTGCAAAGCAAGTCTCCAATGTGGGAGATTGTCTCCCCTATTGGAGAGAGTCTCCCATATTGGTCGTGCGCCTCTACTGGAGATAAGAGGGGATGAACAAGAGTCCAAAATGCTTGATTCTCACGCATAATGCATGAGACTTGGTAGCTCTGTAAGTAGGGATCGTAACGTGTAGATCTTGTACAGTGTAATAATCTATTTGTTTTTTATCATGTCGCTCACACCAGTGCGAGGTTAGTATTATCTATACACCTCACACCAAGAACCACATTTTCGGCAGTGGATTTCTATTAACAATAACATGAATTTCATGATTAACTAGATGTGTTTAGGAATTTGGGTCAAATTTGTGATGGTAAAAAGACTAAAAAATAAAGGATGAAGCCTACTATTTGCCCCAACAGTCAACACTATGTGCTTAGTAAGAGTCCGACTTGAGCGAAGTTTGGGAGGTGGGGCTGACTAAACCCAATGATGTAGGTAAAGGTAGAACTGACATCTGTGACATACATGAAATAACAATTAAAATAACCCCTCATACTTGTTTAGGGGTTCATTTCAGGGAATACTTGCCAAGGGTGTTGTTTTGTTTCCAATAATGGTTAAAGGTAGGGTTTCACATGCCAATTAAATACTTCTTAGGGGGTGCATTTTCAGAATATGGAAAATAATTGTTCAGGGTGCTTTTCGAGACCCTGTGGTCGCGCATAGCACTCATCAATGCAATGGAACTGCCCCCCCCCCCTCGGTCAGCAGTTTCAAATTTGTATACTTTGAAGTTTCGTGGTAATGTATTGTTCAAATGCCCAGCTAAGAGTGGAAAGAACAACTTCTTTTAAGTCGAAAATTGGATAAGGCCAGGATATAGAGAGGCGGTGATCAAATGCAGTGGAGGAGGTTAGAAAGTAGAGTGGTGTAACATCACATCAGGTTCGGAAATGAAGGGCTTCTCCTGTAGGTTTTCTGGTCTTCACCTCTGGTAATTGATGATAATCTAGACAGGACTAACATGGACTAACAAATTAGTCCTTAAGGGGAAAGCTGGCCAGAGTTTGAGACATGACGTGAGACTGAGAGAGTCCAGAGGCGAAGCCTTGAGTTGAGTAGAAGGCTGGATTGAATCGGCGAGTGGAGTGGAGAGAAGATTTAACATTATGGGCAGGTTGACTGTCCATCTGATAAGTGAAGTTGATGTTTATCTGACTTTTAAAACATCAAAATTTGTACCTTAAAACAGTTTCAACTTATTGCCAAAACATTGCATTGTAAGGTTTCTGATATTCATCTAAATCTAAAAAATTGAATGTCATCAGAGCTTTAATAAATTCATGGCCATGTATGCCTTGATGATTGACCGTGCTCAATCAATACCCATCTGGCCATCTCATCAGCCTACTAGATTTCCTGAAAATTCTCTTTTTTCTATCTCCTGCTAAATTTAGTCAGTCTACTATAGAAATGTGTCCCTAAAAGCCTGTCTCTAGATCACTCAAACCACTTCCCCCCTCACCACCCCCTTCTCCACCATTGTCATTTAGGCATGCCTCAGTGAACTAAAAACTGAAGCCAGGCAGTGCTTAGTCAAATTAAGTTTATTTTAGTTCATCATCGTCATCAGTGTACGGCAGAAGAAGGCAAGCCTGTCGAGACTTCCAGTAGTTCCTTCTGATAGTGCTTGTTCCAACTTGACTATTTTAAATGTCTTGTAAATTACATGCATGCATGCATATTGGTTCAAAATTTTCACAAAACAAAGAGATCATATTTTAAATGAACAAGGTAACATTCTCACTGTCTTCCTTTCCTGCAGCCCTCAAGATTCCATCATGTACAGACTATCCAGCGTCCTCCGACCCCTGACCTCCAGGGCCCTGACCCCATCAGTAAACAGAGTTGTGTGCCCACATCTTGCCAGGAGCTATGCCAAGGATATCAAGTTTGGTGCAGAGGCCAGGGGTATGATGCTTCAGGGCGTGGACCTCCTTGCAGATGCTGTAGCAGTCACAATGGGCCCCAAAGTGAGTTGATTGGTCAATGGGGGGAGGGGGTTCTTAGTTTGGTGGGATTTTTTAAGCGACTGTTGGGAATGTTTAAACATTAAAATTTAATTTCAAATTGAAGAGGCAGCAATGAAGAAAATGTTTTTTCTTGTACAGTGCTGTGGGAGATCTATTGTGCATCTCCAGGCTTTCTGAGCCATACAAAAATATTTTTTTTTGGTTGTCACTTATTAGCCTGTTCTTGCTTGCCATAAGAAAAATAATGATTTGTTACTGTAGCAGATAGGTTTAATCAATCAAACAGCCAACTGATTCCTTCTGTATAAAAAAACAGATCACCTTCCAAGTCAAATCATTTTTTCAGTATCAGATGAAGAGATCGGATAACTGATTCTTTCTGTGCTTAATTGTCCTCCCTCTCTCTATATAAAAAAATTGTATGATTAGCATATGTAGGCTAATGTTGAAAGAAAAGTGCTTCACTGCCAAGTTGGCTTTTTTTATTTGTTTGTTTGTTGGCTTGTGTGTATGAGCAAGTTCATATGATATAATGAACTTGTTTCTGAAGAACTATTGAATTAACTAAGTTTTCAAAAATCTTTTGTCCTTGACTGCTTGTTCTACCTTTTCCGTCACGCTAACTTCCCCTTTTTGTAATTGACAGGGACGTAATGTAATTATAGAGCAAAGCTGGGGTGGTCCTAAAATCACAAAAGACGGTGTCACAGTCGCCAAAGCCATTGAACTCAAAGACAGATGGCAGAACATTGGCGCTAAACTTGTCCAGGACGTTGCAAATAACACGAACGAGGAAGCCGGGGATGGAACCACGACGGCAACAGTGTTGGCGCGAGCCATCGCCAAGGAGGGTTTTGATAACATCAGCAGGGGAGCCAACCCTACAGAAATCAGGAAGGGCATTATGAACGCTGTTGATGTTGTGGTTAAGGAGTTACAGAGACAGTCCAAACCAGTCACAACACCAGAAGAAATTGCACAGGTGAACTGTCCTATTTGTTAAATACCTAATTTACCCATTGGAGACTTGCAATTTATATTATGACATATTTTCTATGGACCCCAGCCCACACTATGCAGCTTCGGTCTATAATGGGTTAACAAAACTTTACTACTCTGTATTCCAGATATAAACATTGTGCTGTTTGGAATATATAATTTGTGCTATTTATAGTAGGTTGTAAAGTCAAGCAATATTTTGCTTTGCCAATGCTGTTTTTGTCTCACCTGCGAAGCAAGTGAGACTATAGGCGCCGCTTTTCCGACGGCGACGGCGGCGGCGGCGGCGGCGGCGGCGTCAACATCAAATCTTAACCTGAGGTTAAGTTTTTGAAATGACATCATAACTTAGAAAGTATATGGACCTAGTTAATAAAACTTGGCCATAAGGTTAATCAAGTATTACTGAACATCCTATTAGAGTTTCATGTCACATGACCAAGGTCAAAGGTCATTTAGGGTCAATGAACTTAGACCATGTTGGAGGAATCAACATCGCAATCTTAACCTGAGGTTAAGTTTTTGAAATGTCATCATAACTTAGAAAATATATGGACCTAGTTCATGAAACTTGGACATAAGGTTAATCAAGTATCAATGAACATCCTGCATGAGTTTCACGTCACATGACCAAGGTCAAAGGTCATTTAGGGTCAATGAACTTTGGACGAATTGGGGATATCTGTTGAATTCCCATCATAACTTTGAAAGTTTATGGATCTGATTCATGAAACTTGGACATAATAGTAATCAAGCATCACTGAACATTTTGTGCAAGTTTCAGGTCACATGATCAAGGTCAAAGGTCATTTAGGGTCAATGAACTTTGGCCGAATTGGGGATATCTGTTGAATTCCCGTCATAACTTTGAAAGTTTATGGATCTGATTCATGAAACTTGGACATAATAGTAATCAAGCATCACTGAACATTTTGTGCAAGTTTCAGGTCTCATGATTAAGGTCAAAGGTCATTTAGGGTCAATGAACTTTGGCCGAATCGGGGATATCTGTTGAATTACCATCATAACTTTGAAAGTTTATTGGTCTAGTTCATTAAACTTGGACATTAGAGTAATCAAGTATCACTGAACATCCTGTGCGTGTTTCAGGTCACATGTCCAAGGTCAAAGGTCAATGAACTTTAGCCGAATTGGGTGTATCTGTTGAATTACCATCATAACTTTGATAGTTTATGGATCTGATTCATGAAACTTGTACATAAGAGTAATCAAGTATCACTGAACATCCTGTTCCAATTTCAGGTCACATGATCAAGGTCAAAGGTCATGTAAGGTCAATGAACTTTGGCCATGTTGGGGTTTTTTGTTGAATAACCATCATATCTCTGTAAGTTTATTGGTCTAGTTCATAAAAAGTGGACATAAGAGTAACCATGTATCACTGAACATCTTGTGCGAGTCAGAGTAGTATTCAAAGTCAGCACTGCTGCTATATTGAACCGCGTGATGCAGGTGAGACGGCCAGAGGCATTCCACTTGTTGAAGAGGAAGAAATTCAGTATTTCCAGTTTACAAATCTAATAATAGTAAAATGATAATAAAGTAAAATAAAACCTTTAGGAGGCACCGGTTATCAAGTTGCTTTTTCAATGATGCACTCTATCCAATCATTTATAGATGATAGTCATGAATTCAATACTTTCTAGTTGATAATGATCGGGGATGTAGTCGAGGCCGGCCTTAGCATCGGCCTTGTGATGTGGAACTATCGCTCGTTACTACCTCCCTGATAATGACCCACAGTTAATTGTGTCACTTTAAATCACCCTGCATTATGTTATTCAAACTAACATGTTAAGCAATTTGTAGACCAAAATATCCAAAACCTGACAACTCTGATTAAAATTCAGCTTGAATAAACAGATTTATGTGTTCTGAACTTACTCAACTCTAGCCAGTTTCACCTTCATTTCCTCTTGTTGCAGGTTGCTACCATCTCGGCTAACGGAGATGCAGGCATCGGTGAACTCATCTCAAGGGCAATGAAGAAGGTCGGACGGCATGGTGTTATCACTGTCAAGGATGGCAAGACGTTGAATGATGAGCTCGAGGTCATTGAGGGTCTCAAGTTTGACAGAGGATACATCTCGCCGTATTTCATCAACTCGGCTAAAGGTATTTACATTTGGGTGAAATTTGTGGTGATGCACTAGATTGTAGCAAAGCTAAAATAAAAAAGTGAATTGAAGTTGATTTTTTTTTTCCTTTTTTTTTACATCTTATTTGAATGTTTTCCCTAAGTCTTTGCAAAAGATTTGCATTGATATACCTAATTTGAAGAGAGTAATAATATAAACTAGTGATATGTATCTAACTTGCATAATTGCAATATAATAAAATGACAAAACAAATTTGCTTGTATAGGAAAAACTTATCCGGTTACTTTTATGTGTCATGATGTCTTTGCAAAATAACAAAAAGAAAAGGTCTGGTTGAAATGTGGTCATATGTTGACTCTGGTCTTTATAAAGTTTTACAGGTAGCTGTCCAAGTTTTCTTTGAATATCTACAGATATGTGAAGAGCCATGGCATCATTCAACTCTATCATTTGATAAAGAGCTTTAAAACCATTCATGTCATAACTTTATTGTTATATCTCGGCAGTCTATCACTTTTGGACGCTTCTCTTTCTTTCCTCTTCCGTATTCTTACATTTTTATTTTGTTTTCTTGGATGCAAAACCAGTTTAAAGGTGCTTCAACCAATCAAGCTTTTAGCTTCTTATGTATGCAACACCTTTGTATGTTCATTATTTATATGTGTTTTAATTGTATTTATATATTATCTGTGTATTCTTATATATATATTGTACATTGTGAACATGCATGAATAAATAAGTAAGAAAGTAAGTAAGTAAGGTAAGTAAGTAAATAAATACATGTTTACAACCTTGATTCCTTTTCCTTCCAGGTCAAAAGGTTGAATTCCAAGATGCTCTCCTGTTGCTATGTGAGAAGAAGATCTCAACCATCCAAGCCATCGTCCCAGCCTTGGAGCTTGCCAACGCTCAGAGGAAACCCCTCGTCATCATCGCTGAGGACATCGATGGGGAAGCTCTAAGCACGTTGGTTCTTAATAGGTAAGCTTTGTCTGGAGACCTAGGGAATGCTTCATCGACATGCTCATAATGTCCTGCATGAATTTACAAACTGTTGAATTGAAACAGGTTCTTGTACAGTTGGGTCTTTCCATCAAGTAGGGGAACAAAATGTGACATATCAACCTTACCCAAGACTTATTATATATTGTCTGTGAGTTTACATATTAAAGTGGCCTTACATTGACAAATCACAGGGATTTTTAATCAATACGAAATTTGCAAATGGCCAATTGACTTGCATGATAAAGTCTGTCCGTCATGAGAGGCCATTGGACTAATGCGATAGAAGTTCGAACAGCACAAATTTGACCGAACTCGTGATCGTATTTACTTAGGGTTGACCAACATGCAGTTTGCTTCTGTTTGGTCAGTCTATCGCTCTCTTTAGACATCCCAGACATGTCGGTGTCTTTTACATAGCATCCGGGGCATGCAGTCTGGAAGCAGGCCTTGTAATTGCTCTTCCATATCATAAGCTGTTTTCTCATCGAGCGAAACTTGAAATGGCAATAAATCTTGGCACTTGGAACAGGCTATCATTATATAGTGAAAGTAAGCCGAGTGAAAGACTTGAATCCCTGATTTCCCCATGATTTGTCAATGGTAGGTCGCTTTAAAGACCATACATTTTACTGGAAATTTGGGGGAATTTAGACTAATCATTTATGAAGTCATTGAGCAAAATAGTGTACTGTAACATGGATACAGTGTCCATGTAGCATCGGGATAATATCATTTGGTCCTTTAAGTCAAATTATGGCAATTAGGTTGACCAACACTTGATACAATATGCAAGTTTACTAGGTAGCAAAATACCTCAGATTTCCTATGCATATTTCTATTTTCATGAGAAAATTTAAAATTGTCCCTACGCTACCCAGTGTCCACCAGATGCGATATTTCTCAATGCTATATAGACACTGTTATTGAGATGTGTTGATTTGATAGTCAAGTTTTGTCTTTCTTCTCCTGAAGGTTAAAGGTTGGTCTTCAGGTAGCAGCAGTCAAGGCTCCAGGGTTTGGTGATAACAGGAAGAACCAGCTTCATGATATGGCCATCTCTACAGGAGGAATTGTAAGTAATCCCGGAGGGGCCACTTCCATTGACGAGTGGATACCATGCGCGACCATGGGGTCTCGAAAAGCACCCTAAATTCTGAAAATGCACCCCCTAACAAGTATTGGCGTGTGAAACCCTACCCTTAACAAGTAACCTAAACGATGCTCTTGGCAAGTATTCCCTGAATTGACCCCCTGAACAAGTACAGCGATATTTTTATTATGTCACAGACGTCGGTACCTACATCATTGGGTTTAGTACCACCTCCCACATCTCGCACAAATCGTACTCTTGGGGCAAGTACATAAAGTACATCCTTTATAAAAGATTTTAGTCCTGATTTTTTTTACACCCTTGCAAATTTGACTATCCTAGCGAAAATAGATGCCCTGTTTTCATTGTTTTAGTGTTTTTTACACCCTTATTACGTTATGTACGTATCATGCCCTATTTTGAAAAAGACATCCTTTTTACGTTTATTTTTTTGGTCACGCATGGTATCCACTCGTCTATGTAAGTACCCCCCCCCCCCCCCCGCTGGAAGTAATCACTTTCCCTTTCTGTGGCTTACATGGAGAAATGTAGCCTTGATGATTGTAGTATAAACCATAGGTAACTTAAATACCAAGCATCTCTGCCATGTCTTTTATTAGTAGGAATCACATCTTTTAAGGGGAATCCAACCCAAATAAAGCTTGTTTTAGAGGAGAAAGAAAAATCAGACAAGTTGATTGATAAAGTTTGAACAATATTGGACAAACGATAAGAAAGTTATGAATATTTAAAGTTGAAAAAATTGGTAATCACTATACCCATGGAGATTTCAAATTGGCAGCGTATGTGATGTCATAGTGAAGTAAGGCAAGGACTACTCTTCCATATACTCCAATACATCACATAGCTAAACTGTTTGTTTTTTTCCAAAAGTTTTACTTCAAGTTACATTTTCTTTCACAAGGACATAAAACACTACCCCAGTTATATTTAGATTACTGCCCCAGGGGAATGGGTGCTATGGCAAAAACCACAAATCCCTGATTATTAAGTACATGGGCTATGTGAAAGTTATCCTTTGTCCCTTGTCATAATTTTTCTTACCCAATTGCCAGTTTGAAATCTACATAATCCCAGGGATCTCAATTTCAAAGCAAGGCTGGACTCCCCTGGGATATTTCACACTCACTTTCCCTGCATTCCACTTTGTTTTGTCTGTAATGAAATAGGATGATTTGCAATAAAAACATTGCTTGAGGAATCAGTGGGGGAGAGACATTGCTCTGGCTTTTATTAAGGCACCTAATTGCATGTGAATTCTCCCCATGTGGAAATTTTAAACTTTGAAGGGTTATTAGGGGAGGGAGGTGTCCCAGCATTTATTGAATAACTCTTGTTAAAAAAAGGTACTGGATCTTTTCAGTCATGCATGACTTAGCTGTCAAACTCTTATTTTTTTATAGAGTATTAATAACAAATTCATAGGGCATGACCAAGTTAAATATGATAAAAAAAAATTACTTAAAATTCAGGTTTTATACAAATGCAGTTCACCTTCAAACTCTTATCCACTTCTTTCTCCATTCCTTGTTTGTTTTCATCAGGTATTTGGTGATGAAGCTATGGACGTTAAGATTGAAGATGTTCAGGTCCAGGATCTAGGTCAGGTCGGTGAGATTGCCATCACCAAGGACGATACACTCATTCTCAAGGTATTTATTCATCCCAAAGTCTGGCTCTTTTTCTTTTATAATTCATATTTCATCTTGAAACACAAATTTGAAGTGTAATAGTAATATGAAACTGAAATGAAGCAAAAGTACTGTCACAGAAAATATGAGAAGACCTTGTTTCGTAAAAGATACAATTTTTTGTAACTTTGCTGTCCAGTGGTAATTTTCATACAATTTTTTTATTTTTATTGGCTGTTATGAAGAGTGATCATTGGAAGTCGCCATTGGATTGCAACTTCGCTGTAAGAGTATTTTTTTTATGCAATGGGGTCCTGGCCTGCTGAAATTTCGGTCTTTGCTCGAAAAGATCATTTATTCTTTTGATTTTGGATATGATGGTATTCTTTAAATTTCTAATACGAAAGGGAAATCTGACTGCCATCAGGTTTACAAATACTACATATAATTCCGGATTTATCATCATTACATATATATAATACTACTAAATTTTGTCTTTTAATGTTTTAACAGGGTAAGGGCAGGCAAGAGGATATTGATAGGAGAGTGGCTGAAATCGCTGAACAGATTGAGAACACAAACTCAGAGTATGAGAAGGAGAAGCTGAATGAACGGCTTGCCAAGCTTTCCGATGGTGTAGCAGTACTAAAGGTAATGTATATCAATGCATTCAAATTCCAGATCCCGGTGAGGCAGTATCCTGACTTAACAGTTTAAAATTTCAAGTCCTGGGGACCGTAACAAAAAGTTTAGCAATTGATCGTAAGCTTGATTTTTACGTTTGATTGTACATTGTAGTCAATGGCATCAATCGTAGAAAAATGTTCTACGATCATTGCTAAGTTTTGTGTTCGGGCCCCAGGTCAGTGTTTAAATCCTATAGATTTCTCACTAGCTGCAGTGTTTGTTGGGACATCAGATGGATCATCAATCAAGCAATCATCAAAAGAAATATCTTTGCAATAGAGTCAGAGTTTGTGTTAGAATGGTTGCTGACCGTTGCATATTTTCATAGATCGAGATATGGCCAGTCAACCATTGTGCGCATTGTTGTCTGTAGATTGCAGACGTATTTGCCAGTAAATTACACTTTTGTTACTTGATTTCTTTTGTCAGTAAAGGTCAGGATAGTTGTATTGTTTCCTTTACAGAGGTGCCAACTAGTACTGATTTTCAGTATTTAGTACTGAAAAATGAGAAGAATACTAATGGTTTCATGCAAAATACTGATTTCTAAGTTTCAGTTTTATGTGTTCTATGGTATTTCTTTGGAAATACTGATTTCCTCACCAAAATACTGATTTTTTACTTTTAAAATACTGAAATGCTCTTGTACAAGTTGGTAGCTCTTCCTTTATCTGTTTCAGGTTGGTGGTTCAAGTGATGTTGAAGTAAACGAGAAGAAGGATCGTGTGAACGATGCCCTGAATGCCACCAGGGCTGCCGTTGAGGAAGGTATCGTGCTTGGTGGTGGTACAGCCCTCATCAGGTGTCTGCCATCATTAGAAAACATCCCTGCCGAAAATGCTGATCAGAAGATCGGTAAGTTGAAAAAAAAAATATAAAAGCCAAATTTGAGAAGTTGTAAGGAATTGTTTCGAAGGAGAGTCTTTAGAATGAAAAGAATTTTTAACAGTAACTTTTGATATTATTAAAGCAATTCATATGTTTTATGGCCACCGCACACCTTACGACCCGACTGGTCTACGACTGGCTTGCGACTGAGTGAGGGGAGATGTGACATCACAGCTCTTGTCACCTTGAGAGTCGTAGACCGGTCAGAGACGGGTCGCAAGGAAAATCGTAAGGATTTGATATTTCGAATCCTTATGACTGGATCGCAAGCTCAATCCAACTTTCAGCCAATCAGACAGCAGAGTTGCACGACGCTTATATGATAAACAACGCGTATACGCAGTACAGTAAGCGCATTTTCTCAGTTGCTATGGCAAAAAGCGCAAAAATGAGTCGCAGACAGCATGATAGTCGGATCGCAAGGTGTACGGTGTCGAGGTTTATGACTGCCTTGCGATTCATCTCTAATCACTCAGTCGCAGGCCAGTCTTAGACAAGTCGGGCCGTAAGGTGTGTGGTGGCCTGTATAAAGTAATAAAAGATGCTGAAAAATAAACCTCTGACATGAATAAGCAATAGGGAGTACATATGTACCCATATGGAGAAGAGGGCCATCTGATGACAAAATCCCTTGCTTATTTACAGCTTATTTGGCAATTCATCTACAGTCTTTACGTCAAGGAATAACTATGAAATACAACCCTTGTTTCTCTATCTGCAGGTGTTGAGATTGTAAGGAGAGCGCTTCGCATCCCAACCCAGACCATCGCCAACAACGCCGGTGTAGAGGGCGCCCTCATTGTTGAGAAGGTGATAGATGCGTCAGAAGGGATTGGTTATAATGCAATGGAAGGAGAGTTTGTTGACATGGTCCAGGCTGGTATTATTGATCCCACAAAGGTAAGTTGACATTGATTTTAAAAAAAATCAAATTATACACGTGATGCTTGGTTCAAAACCCGCAATTTAAAGGCAAGGTCATCTACAATAACCCAGATTATTCATGTAGGCCTCAAAATTGAACGTCGATATCTGGTCAAAACACAGAGCCAGATTTTTCTTGCAGGAATCCTGCAAGAATGCAGGAAGGCTGCTATTAAAAGACGCATAGTGCCTTTGTAGTGGAATGCCTTCTCAAAGACCAGGGAGAGTTGCGATTGATCCGATCAACCACAACTATGGATGGCCTGCAACGTCAACATCCAAAATGTAATTTTGTTCAGAATATTTTCTAGATATGATGTATATTCGTACATTCATTGTTCTGAAGATTCGGTGTGATTCTCTTTGTTTACTAAGGAAATTGTTGAAATTTCCTATAGAAAAACATTATGGAATGGTTGGATTTCCTACAGTTGGGATTGATTGGATCAATCGTAAGTCTTTGTAAGACAGGGCCCAGGCACAGACTTTTGACAAAAGTACCTTGAGAAAAGTAAGTGATCTGAAACACGACATGCAAGAATTTCTTGGACTGCTGAAAAGTTCAGATCTCTCTGAGTTGCTGCTTTCAAAACTACCAAACTACCTGTTAATTCAATTTATAGAAAATTGTTCAGGCCACATAATACCTGATCAATGATTTTCACATTCATACCCACTCAAGCTAGACCTTTTGGGGGCAAGTTCTCAAAGTTATAGGCATGAGTATTGAGTTATGGGTTATAAGTACTCTCTGATGATTTTACAGACTTGTGCAAATAAAATGAAAACACAGCCAGGAACCCATTTGTGGCCCTACAATGGCATTTGCACAGGTTGCTCTACTTGCCCAATTACAAACATCAGGTTATTGAATCATCAGGACTTTTTATAGGTCAAGTCCACCTCAGAAAAATGTTGATTTGAATCAATAGAGGAAAATCAGACAAGCACAGTGCTGAAAATTTCATCAAAATCGGATGTAAAATAAGAAAGTTATGACACTTCAAAGTTTCGCTTATTATTAACAAAATAGTTATATGAACGAGCCAGTTACATCCAAATGAGAGAGTCGATGATGTCACTCACTCACTACTTCTTTTGTTTGAATTATACAATATTTCATTTTTTACAAATTTGATGATTAGGACCTCCTTGCCTGAAGCACAAAATGTTCAAATAATGGAATTCCAGGAGGAATGAAACTTCATTTCACATGGCAATGACGAGAAAATAAAAATATTTCATATTTCATATATAATAAAATACAAAAAAATAGTGAGTGATGTCATCAGTTCCTCATTTGCATACCGACCGAGATGTGCATATAACTGTTTTGTGAAATGAAGCTAAAATTTAAAGTGCCATAACTATCTTATTTTACATCCGATTTTGATGAAATTTTCAGTGTAATGCTTGTTGAATTTTTCTCTTTTTATTCAAATCAAGTTTATGTTGGGGTGGACTTGTCCTTTGAAATATCTTTTCTTTTATACTTACAGGTTGTAAGGACAGCACTCCTGGATGCATCGGGTGTGGCCTCCCTCCTGACGACAGCCGAGACCGTCATCACCGAGATTCCTAAAGAGAAGGAAGAGATGCCCGGCGGTGGTATGGGAGGCATGGGCGGTATGGGAGGTATGGGTGGTATGGGGGGCATGATGTGAGGCTAGTTGCACCCCGATCAGGGGAAACTAGATAAGGGTGATTATTTTATATATAAAGAGATAACTATTTGAATGTGTAACAACGTGAATGGAAATGTACATGATTGTGATTCCAGAGATTTGAGAAGACGTGACCAGCCATGCACCGACGATCATTACGAGGGAGGAATCCTACAAGGGGGTGTTGCAAGAAACCTAAAACTGATCGCAAGACAGTAGCAGTCCCAAGGATCCCAACAGCAATCAGAAGCCTTGCTATTATTTTCCTTCTTTGCAAGTGATGGCTGGGCCTACTTTTTCTTTAAAAAATCTTAATTGACTTTCTGTCTTTGAAAATTATCTATTAAATGCTTATTTGTGGTCGGTATTTGCAATCGATAAAGATATCTTTCTTGCAACACCTCCTTAAGAGTATGAAGTCAGTGATATAAATGTTCCTCAAACCTGTTACAAATCTTGTACTAGATCAGGACACTTGCCTATCTCTGCGATCATGACTGGCTGTTATGGTAGAAAACCGCTGTTTGGTTTTCAGCGGCGTTCTGTGAATAAACCAGTTCAAAGGTCTTTGAAATATTGAAAGGACTGCCCCTCAGCACAAGTGTACGGCATTAAATGTGCAAATATATCCTGACTTTCTTATTGTAGGATAGAATGGAGTGATTATAAAGCTAGGCATTTTCTGACCAAATGGTGACACACGATGGATTGTTTATGTTCCTCTACATTGTACATTATTAATAGCTGCATGTGTATACATCTGATTAAATGTATTATTTCCAATGAAAGTGAAGCATGTTTGTGGGCAAGGGAAGGATTTGGTTTGGGACCTTTTGGAGCACTGTTTGTTGAATAATCATATAAAATTAAGTGGGATGTCAGGTCCATACTTTGATTTGTTTTTTATTAAATGGTTTCAATTCTTGCTTATGTATGAGATAATTTTTTAGTACTTCTTTCTTATTTTCATTTCTTTCTAAGAACTTTTACATATGTTTTTTATTTTCAGTCTGTTGACCAATCATGATAACTTGAAGTATGTGTATTTTCGAAGGAGCAGATATGAAATATTACAGTGTATGTATTTTGATACACGTTGAAAGTGGCTACAGGGATATTAAAATTTGAACCACATTTCACCACATTTCATTTTTTTAAATGAAAGAAAGTCACAAGACTATTGACTCTGAGACAAAATAAGTTGTGGAGTAATTATACTTGAAATTGCTTATGTATGGCATTGAAATATAGATCGTTTTGTCATGTTTCTGTCTGAATGTACCCAATTTATAAATATGTGATTATCAGGTGCGGTACTTCTTTGAAGAAAATAATTTGAGAAACTTCCTATGTATTGCTACTGCAAATATGAATGTTTGTATTCCATCATTGTGGAGTAATTTCTTGAAATAAAAAAGAAAAATATTCCCATTATTACTGATGTTTCTAAAGGCTTGAGGTTACTTTATTTCAATTTGTTTTAGTATTCACCAAACAGTAAATGGGCCGTGATTATGAAATTGGAAAGTTTGGTAAAAATTGATTGCAAATTTGATTTTTTTTTCCAAAACAAGTTTTGTTCCACTATATGCTTATTTAAAATTGGTTATTTTTTCTATTTTACATATAGTTATGCATTCAATTTTTAGCTACATATTTTGGATACAAGTTCAAACAATCAGTGAAAATTTTGCTGAAAATAATACAATTGTACAATTTTATAAATATTTTTGGATTTAGCTCCTTTTGGAATTAGATATCAAGAAGTCACTGCCCTTAGAAAAGATGACAAAATATCTTTTTTTTCTTTTTGTAATTTTCATTGGACAAACAGAAAATATGTGAAATGTACTCTGTTAGACACATGTATGTGCTTCGTGTTCAATTTCCAATGTCAAACATGGTTTTTAAAGCCATT
Source organism: Lytechinus variegatus (assembly GCF_018143015.1). NCBI lineage: Eukaryota > Metazoa > Echinodermata > Echinoidea > Temnopleuroida > Toxopneustidae > Lytechinus > Lytechinus variegatus. Next base: position 26,195,243 of record NC_054752.1, on the reverse strand, counting down.
GATTAAACCCAAGATTTGTGCAGATTTCCTGTTTAAATTACACTTGATTTACCATGTATTAAAAACTGTCCAATACTAATGCATGCTTTTGTTTCAGTGCGCCAATTTAAAGCCTGTTGCCATGGTTAAGTACGTTATTTTATTTACGAGTCCCCTGCGTGAAGAGTGGACTCATTAGTTCAAAAGCGCACATCAGCATTGCACATTTTCTAATGTACGCGGTTAATAAGCATAATTTATACAGGAAATCTGAATATACCATGGGTTCAACCGATGGTTTTAAAAACCACCTATGTGAATTTGAGCCAGAGTTCTTAGAATGTTGAAATGAGTCGCAGCTTTTAGAATGTTCCATGAAATACAGCAAAGACATTGATTTATTTGTCAGCTTAGTGGTTACTAATTACGATTCCATCAAAAGTTTACCAGAAAAACATCACACATGATCAAAGGCAGTTTCATATTAAAAATTGAGCCAAATTCGCCCCGCCCACAAAAATTCAGCCCGATTTGGTTTCGTATATATATCACTTGACAGTTATGACGTCAGGGAAGGAAGCTGCTGAGTGTTGCTGATGTTTGGAGCGTGAAGTGCCTATTGTGGTCGCATGTGTGGATTCAAAGTAAATAAATTGAATTGCTGGAATAATATTCAGAACCTGAATCTTTAGTCTGAAGAATCTGACGCAGCTGATGACTATGTTGCAGCCATGATCAAAACCTCATAAAAATCTGTTAAGGATGAGCTCGGTTGAAACAGCAACTACACGAGGAACGTGTACAATAACTAGGGGTCTGGATGCACAGCTGGGAAAACCTTCCTTGATGACATCACAATGATTGACAGGTCAAGTCTTTCAAAAATTTTTGTGGGCGTTCCTGTTGAAGTTCATTTCCATGGAATAACTCAACACCGGTTCAGTGTCGAGTTAAAACTGCCTAATAATAGATATGTATCTAGAATAAGATGGAATTGGTGTCATAGAACCTTTAAAATGAGTCAAATAGATTTTTGAATGTTGAAAAATTTCTACCAGGTGGGTGTTTGATAAAGCTGTAAGTTACAAGCAACTTTATGAAGGACTGTTGATCCTTTTCAAGAAACTAGATCAACAATAAAACTTTGCAGTGCATCATTTACCACAAGAAATGATCACCAGTCATTTGTAAAGTCACTCATAGCTTACAAACAGCTTTATAAAACACCCACCTGAGGAGCATTTCATGAAAGGATTTGATCCGACAAGTCCTGTTTTATCCGACAGCTACCATAGTAACGGCACTTCTCGGCCAATCAGAATCGGGGAAAGTTGTCAGATCTGACAACTTGTCGGAGAAAAATATTGATGAAATGCTCCCCCGATACTGTAAATGGGTTTGTAAGAGGGTCATGTGAAAGATGAACTCAAGATATCAAGCAAGTCGCAATACATAGTAGTACATGTATTTACAAATCATTTATTTATCACCAAAATATCTTTTGAAACGATGATCATAAGTCTAGGACAGTTTTCACATGTAAAATCACATTCAGGGCGGCAATTCATGAAGCAAGCTTTCACTGACTACTAAGCTACTGAGAATCCTTGCCTCTGATTGGCCCAATGCAAATTAGTCAGTGAAAATAATTGTTTGCTTCATGAAAGTGCTCCCTAGGTCTTGAGAAGTCAAAACAATGCAGGGATCACAGGAAAGCAACTGCAATGCAATTATCCATAACATTAGCATTTTCTTATATACATATAACATTGCAACTTCATATCACATTCCAGAAATTATTTATCATAGATACATAACGGAACACAAGTCAACATGTGGGTGATTTATACCATGTTTACATGTGATCGGCTTTTGGTTCAGAACCAAAAGCCGATGCAGAATCGGCTTTTGGTTTATCTTGCACCGCGTTTACACGCTGTTACAGCTCGCGTTGCAGAATCGGCTCTCGTGTCAAAGACCTACGCACACCAACAATATACGTAATAATAAAGACAACGCTGGATCCGTGCGCTTACAATTACGTCATAATGGTAAAGTAAATGAAATGCGCGCCAATTGCCGATGCAGAATCTGCTTTCCGTTTACACGTAGTAAAATTGCCGATTCTGAACCGTGAGCCGATGCAAAAGCCGATCACATGTAAACACGATATCAATCATTTGTGAAGCGTGGAATAAAGCATAATCCCAGTCTTAATGAAAAAAAGAAAAAGGCGACGGCAAAGATACTGGAGAAAGAACAGATAAAAAGGAAAGTTATAGTCCCAATACACATTTTTTTTTTCCCCTTTGAAGGGGGCAAAAGAACTTTAATCTAGATGATTTTACTGCAGTCTGCTTACTCTGAAGATTTTCCAACATGGTTACTATTATTTTGACCCCACCCCCCCTCAAAAAAAACCCAAAATTCAGAAATGAGCTGTCAATAGACTATCAAAATAATTAGTGCCAAAATAAAAAGTTTCCTACCAGATTCCAGTGCAGGAATTCAGTGAGATGAGAAACACACACAAAAAATTATCTAGTAGTGCTATCATCACTCTTCTACTGGAAGATAACAAATACAATTATAAATGAAAAGAAATGAAGTAAGCAGAAAAGCTACATGTATAGCAGCACAGTGACTTGAAAGTGTACTCCATTTATGGTTTCCATAGTTCCACTGAGTATATTTACATACTGATATTTTCATGATACCACATACTGTATGAAATGACTGGATTTCTAAGTAACTTTAAAATGGTTACTGTACAAATCACTTGTAAAACTGAGCGATATTCACGGTTTTATTCATCTGTGTAAAAAGCACAATCAGTGCCCTGTGACGTTAAAGATACAGTCAATTGCTCAATTAATCATCACCATTTGGCAAACCGTATACAAAAATGTGCAATCAATTGTAAATGATAAATTTATCTCTGTATGTTACACCACCTGAGCTACATTCTTAACCTTCTGAATTAACCGCCAAGCACGTTCTTCATTTACCATAAAACTAGGGCCCCGTCTTACAAAGAGTTACGATTGATCCGATCAATCTCAAGTATATGGAAATCCATCAATGTCCTAATTTTTTCTTTTGGAAATTTGCTCAATGTCCTTTGGAAACAGAGAGAAGCATACTGAATTGTCAAGAAAACAGTTAATGTATGAATATATGTCATTTCTAGAAAATATTTTGAACAAACATGTATTTCACATGTTGATGATGCTGACTTTTCATAGTTAAATGAAGAATTATAACATTGATGGATCTCAATTGTTGAGATTAATTAAATCAATAACAATTCTTTGTGAATGAAGGCCCTGAATATAAAGACTGTGTATTTGTGTGTACAGTTATCTCCTATCATTTCTATCAAATGATCATTCTACGTACAGGATGTTTCAAATACATCAGATCATATCAACCTAAAATGTAGAAGAGCTGACATTCTGGATTAAAGGTCTATATTTAGATCGACTGGATCAATAATAACTTTCGAGAAACAAGGCCCTAAACATTAAGTCCACTTACCTAGAGGAAACATGATCTCCTGTGCAAAATACTTTAATTGAATAATGATAAAATTCTGTATCTATAAAGTGCTTAATACATCAAGACAATGTCTAAAAGCACTATACAGATATAATATTACTTCAGTCATTGGATCTTTCTATATGTACAGGCTTCACTGTTTCAAATAAATCAAAACATATTAACCTTCAGGGTGCTACATAACTTTTTAGAAGCGCTTGCCCAGTCGGGCAAGTAAACTTTTAAATAGTTGGAATATACTTGCCCAAAAATCTATTTCACTTGCCCGAAAAAATCCTTGAAAAAAAAAGTTTTACCTCTTCAAAAAAAAGTTTTGCAGTTTTATAAACCATTGACCTTTTTCTTTCTTTTGACATCAACTGATCTACCTTGTTACTGCATTTCTTTTTCCAAAGTGATTTTATCTTGCCTGCCATGACCAAAATTAGGGTCAATATCAATATCATATCGACCCTAATTTTGGTCATTCTAATGTGAGAATTTTGCTTTCTACTGGGTGAATTTTGCTTGCCCCATTCTAGAAAGTAGTTTTGGGTTTTTACTTCAAAACACTTGCCCGACTCTTAACTCTTACTTGCCCCTGGCAATCAGTCAAGTGCTTATGTAGCACCCTGACCTTGAAGATATGGTAAAGTTGAAGAACTGATATTCTGGAGTAGTGGTCTATCTTACAAAGTCCATTCTGAAGCATAGGCCAGGAGCAGAGCTCCATCTTATGAAGTCCACATTATTGTCCATCAAGTTTGAAATCTTCCATGGTTGCAATGCTCCATCTGATCGCCTCTCAGAGCACATAATCTAATTCATATCGTAGGTATTGGTTCTTCTCATCGTTAGGAACCCTGGGGAAGCCAGCAACCAGCGAGTCCTGTGCACCGATGTACAGCGTGTTGTATATTCTCCAGTATGTGTCTCGGACCTTACGGGCTGGGTGGAACAATCCCTGAGGGAAAGACAAAAAAACAGAACAGATGGAATTTTAAAGTTCATGTTGTTGCAAACTTACATACTTGGGTTATACCAGACCTGCCAACCAGTACGTTTTATGCATATTTAATACGTTTTTGCAACCAAAATACGACAGTACGTTTTTTTCTTTAAAAATATGTTGGTTTTTTTTTTTTTTTTTTTTTTACAAAATTGTAATTTATTGAGAAAAATCATATTTATATGCCTATTTTTCATAAAACGTACACAAATATGGTTATTGTCACTTTGGTATTGTCACTTGGTATTTTTTCAATCATTTTTTTAAAACCAGGGTGAGATATACACATGTTTCAATGTTTTATTTCCATCTGCAAGAGCAGTGTGCGTTTTAGCATGCATCTTGAGTGCTGCGATGGGCGAGTGCACCAAGCATTTTATTATGAAATACACTTTTTTGGGGAAAAATACATTTTTTTGTATCACAAAATACAGTTTTTCATTCATAGAGGTTGGCAGGTCTGTTATACTATCAAACAAATCAACTTTGTGGTATAGTAGACCTCAACCTTTCCCCATTTTAATTCATTCATTATGTTTGTATTTTCATGATCCACTTCTATTTCTTTATTTCATTATTTATTGTAATTACTTTGTATTGTATTACATGTCAGGGCCAATATTATACAAGCTTCAGCTTCTTTTTTTGGTCCAAACCATTTTGATATATATTATAGTTTTGTGATCGATATATATTTTATATTGGTTGAATAAAATGAATTGAATTGAACTAAAGAGCTATAATATTTAAAATGATCAACTATAATACATACATATTGTGTAAGAATGGTCTGGCTCTCAGCAGCCCCCCTCCCCCCTTCACCAATAAAAGCAAAATAAATATAAAAAGAATAGAAAAGTTTAAGTCTTTTGTTACTCTGATATAAATCTTCATATCTTGACAGAAGGTAGATTACTATTTCATAAGCACAAATTACTATTTGGCTTATAACAAGGACCCATATATTATTAACCCTGAAAGACCAAGTAATTTCAGAGGAGTATGATGACCCCCCCCCCCCCATAATCTCTCCAACACTTCTTTCAGGGTTTAAGTATGGGAAGCCAAAGGTATCAATTTTTTTTTATTAAGTTGTATGTTTCTTATGTTTACCGTGCTCTTTCCTGATTCATCGATGGTGAAGACAATAATCTTTTTTTCCCTAGACAATTATAAATGATTTGAGAGTCAAATGAGATGAAATATTATATCTTTAATGTTAGTGATTTATGTCACAATTGGCTGTACATACTTAAATCACAACTTTAAACCTGAGTTTAAGTTAAACCCGACTTCAGAATACGGGCCATAGTGTTGGCTTTGAGCTTGGCACAAAGAACCACATGTTCTTACCTGTAATGCATACTGTAACATCTTGATAGACCCCACGCCGACCCTTAGACCTTCAATGGCCTCCATGACGGCCTGGATGACATGGGGAGACGTCTCAAAGATGTTTGGCCACACAAAGTTAAGGAGATGTATGAGGGCGTCCTCACAGCCGAACCCAAAGACTCCAAGCGACATGTGCTTGATGGCTGCACAGGCAGTCTGTCGATGGACAAGATCCCTGAGGTAAACAAAAAACAATTGAACAAACAGATGTCAGTTTCACGGTATAGAGTGCATCATGAGTAAATTGGCTTTTGATAGAAATTAAAAGTCTAATTCAAGAAGTTCCAGAGAGCAATAATATAAAGAGAAAGTTCTATACTAATCCTGTACGAATCAAGCATCAGGGATTTGAATTCTTGCATATTCTAGTAACAGATAGACTGGCCCTTTGTGTTGTTTATGGTCTCTTCTTACCAGCTTGCTTTTCTTAACTTCACTTTGTATGTTTTTCATACTTATGTTTGTATCTTTGTTATAGGGCCTCCAAGGACTACAGTATGCAAATTACTCATCTAGCCGCGCTATTAAAACAAGACTTACAGATAAACAAGTGGAACGCCTCTGGCAGTCTCACCTGCATTATGCAATGTGATATAGCAGCAGTGCTTCCCTTGAAAATAGCTATTGAATATTATTCACAGAAGAAAACACTAATATTATAATAAAAAATTATGTCCATTGACTCAAAATGACCTTTGCCCATGATCATGTGACCTAAGACATGTGCAAAACAATTATTCATACTTTCCTTATGACAATATTTCATGAGCTAGATCCATAAACTTCCTTAGTTATGATGCCAATTTAACACATACTTCCAAGGCCAGAGTTCATTGACCTTTAAATGACCTTTGATCTTGGCCATGTTCCTGAAATGCACGCAGGGTATTCATGGATACATTGCTGCTCTTATGTCCAAGTTTCATGAACTAGATCCATAGACTTTTAAAGTTATGATGACAATGCCACAAATACCCCCAACAGTACCAAAGTTTGTTGACCCTAAATGACGTTTGACCTTGGTCATGTGACTTGAAACTCCACAGGATGTTCAAGGATACTTGATTGCTCTTATGTCCATGTTTCATGAACTAGATCCATAAAACTTCAAAGTTATGATGAGAATACTTCAAATAACCCCATCATGGCCAAAGTTTGTTAATCCTAAGTGACCTTTGACCTTGGTCATGTGACATGAAACTGGCACATGATATTCAGGGATACATACAACTTTCAATTATATTTCTATTTTATATGTCATAATGTGGATGTGGACAGGTATGAGGCAAAAATCACTGAAAGAATGACTGTTGCAAAATGAGGTATGACTGAAATCACATAAACCCATCCATTCTTGCTCACCTGTCCATTAGAGCATCTTCTAGCAGCGGTGTAACAGCGTAGATGTAATCCTTGCCCATCTCACCGATGTACTCAAAGAGGAAAGAGAGTGACTTGAGAACACCATTCTGTACGTTGAGTTCCGGTACCCTGTACTCGTTCATCAGGGCGGGGAGGACGGTGAAGGGGGAACAGGTCTCGGCTACGATGGCAATGGCTACGGTGGTACATACACGGTTCTGACGCTCCTGCACCTTGAGGTTGTTCAGAAGTGTGGCTAATACGTCGTGAGGTCTGGGAGGGCAAAAGAAAGATTAGATATATATTAACCTGCTCTGGTAACGAAGATCACATGGCAAAAGGTGAAAAGGGATACCGCCTTATGAACATTAACGCTAAATGAAAGTAGTTGCAGTAAACACTGATTTCAAGAGATAGTGTGTAAAACCAAGCTTAATTGTCACTTTATCGAGGATCTAGATCTGGTACAGTTACATAAACTGAACTTTGTGAAATCTTGAAATCTATGCTGAAAAATGTTTACACTGAAGATCACCAACACAGATAAGCGCACGTGGGACAGTGTATTATTATTGCTTTGAATGTCGGCCTGACGCTTGACCCGAATCCTGTGCTTATTTGTTAATTTCTCAGCAATTGCACAATTTCTTCCAGAATCCTTTCGCACATACTTTTTTATTTATACAGACACCTTGGTGGTCATTTCACTGGATTCTGTACGACTCATTTTGAAATTGATACCACAAGTGGAATTTATCTTTAAGACTGAACAATTTACAAGTTAAAACATACAACACAGAATAAACATTCGTGCGAGAGTGACTATGACTAACTCTGAGAGGAGCAAATGTCGCAGGAGCAAATCATGTTACCTACTATTTCAAGCCATTACAAGATGTCTATCATTAACAAAAAAGACAAACACATAGGATAGGTGTGTACATATGAGATAGGGCTTTTATCTTTGATGATTTGCTTATCTTGAGAACTAAGCAAAAATCAGGTAGCAGCATTCCGTATCATCATAATAGCATTATTATAGCATCATACCGATTTCCTTGCTGCTTTCAGAAAAAGCATACCTAATAATGACAATAATAGTGCCGAGGGTCGCCATTAAGCTGTTATAACAGTTATCCCAAGAAGCCCTGCATAAGTTAGTGTTATTATTACACCTCTATGTCAACGGGATGGTAAATGGAAACCTACTCACCCGATGGCCTTGGCGATGTACCCAAAGGTATTGACAGTAGCTCTCCTGATGGACTTCTTATGAGCTTTAAGAAGATCTAGAAGCTCGAAACAGATCCTCATCCATTCCCTGGCTGAGACATACTCCGCTCCACGGTCAGCGATGCGTCCTACCAAGTCTATGCAGTTCTCTTGTACTTTCTCATGCCTACAAACAAGAAAGACAGATGATGATAGAATTTATACAAGGGAATTACTTCATAAGTCAAAAAGGACTTGTGGTAGGCATGGAAGAGAAAACTCTAGTCAGGATTGTTCACTAGGACAGTTTCCTTTTACAATCAATATTGAACAACTATACAAAGTGAAATCATCTGGAGGGTTGCGTAATTCACTAGGGCTAAAACAACACCGATTGGAGCAAATTCACTCTAAGGCTCAATATCATTCCTAGAGTAAACATGCTTACAGGAATTTTAGGGAATTGAATGAAAAACACCAAACTGAAATACTTTAAAGGGGAAGTTCACCCTGACAAAAAGTTTATTGTAAAAATAGCAGAAAAATTAATAAAAAATATTGCCGAAGGTTTGAGAAAAATTCATCAAATAATTAAAAAGTTATTAGAATTTCAATTATTTGATTTGTGACGTCATATGCGAGCAGCATTCATACATAGCGAATGGTAAAAAATCAAAGAAATGTCATTTTCTCAGAAAATGGAAAATGGTTTTCACTGTACCTTTTGTATATCAATAGACAAATCATTTCACACCCGATCATGAATAGAACACAAAATTAAGTAATCAGGAACCATACAAACTTTGAAATTCATGCATTTTATATTACATAACACATGGGGCAGCTGCTCGTTTATGACGTCACAGATCCAAAACTTTGAACTCTAACAACTTTCTTACTTTTTAACGGATTTTCCTCAAACCTTCACCAATATTTTTTACTAATTTTTCTGCTATTTTTACAACAAAGTTTTCTTCAGGGTGAACTTCCCCTTTAAACCAACTTAAATACTTAAATAGACCAACTCGCCCTAATCTCCATTCATCTAAAGACCCATATTTGCTTGCCATACCCTAAACTCGTAAAAAACAGGTGATCGCACATTTAGTGTTACTGCTTCTAAAGAATGGAACAACATACCCCCTTTCATTAAATCATCAAACTCTTCAGACCAATTCAAGAAACTTCTAAAAACATACCTCTTTTCCGATTAATTTCTTTTCAATGTATTTTTATTGAAATTATTATGTACTCTTTTTTTTAAACTCGTTTGTAACCGCCGAGATATAGATAACTATGGAGAGCGTACTAAATGCTAGTTATTATTATTATTATTAAACGAGTATTTACAAACTGTCTGATAATAATTTAAAATAATGTGATTAAAACTTGGGCAGAGTGACTCAAATGATAGTATTTTTATGGAGTGGTGGGAACGAGTCTTATGTATTTTCATCTATGCTCTGACATGATGTATCACAGCCTTAAAAACAGTTAAGTGGAACAATAAGCTGGGACAATTACCAAACCCAGATATTGCTTTTAAGAATGAGAATTCTCCCAGTCAATGAATCACCCAGCCCCCTTCCCCCCCCCCACAATAAAGGAATAAAAGTCAACAGTAACAAATTATAAGTTGACGATGCACTCCATGATTACTCACCTGTTTTTGAGAATAGGCGTAATACGAGGCAGGAGATCCTTGATGGGTGGGGTCATCTTATGCATACCAATGACATTGACAATGCCTTTAAGAGCCCCTAGAATGCTGCCCAGTACCTCTGGGTATTCTTCTCCAAGATATTCATACAGCACAACACCCAAGTGACCCATTAGTTTCTCCTGTTTGAAACAAAATGAAGTAACGATTAAAAGGGGGTCTTTTTTAATGACACTACATATGTTTTGCAGAAATGAAGAGCTATTTCTAATAGTTGAACGCCATGTAAGGATAAATAAAATATTGTGGTTTACAAAAAAAAAAAGGTCCTACAGCAATGAATCTAGTCTTCATAATCTGCTTATCGTTTTATAATAAAAAATCACTTTATGAGCATAAAATAGAATTTGAAGATATCTCTTAACCTCCTTGTTTTTTATCATAGTTACACTTATATTTGCATATCCTGAAAGAGAAATACAATAATAATACATGTGCTCAAGGCACATAAAATAATTAAGAATTAAAAAGGAAAGGTTTTAAGAATATTTTTGAAAGACTCCACAGAGATGCAATTTTATAAGTTTATTCCATAGTATGGGACATGCATGAGCACAGGATCTCTCCCTTAAAGTGTTTGAAAGTCTCTGAACCGCAAGTGAACAAGATGTAGAAGAGTGTAGAGACCAGGTGGGTGTTTCATAAAGCTGTTCGTAAGTTAAGAGCGACTTTAAGAACGACTGGTGATCCTTTCTTGTGGTAAATGGTATATTTATTGGCGATGGTTTAGCGCGTAAGAAAGGTTCACCAGTCGTTCTTAAAGTCGCTCTTATCTTACGAACAGCTTTATGAAACGGCCACCTGGTTGGTATGTAATAATTGAATTTTTTTTTTTAATTACAGAAACATTACCTCCTGACATGTTCTCATGACGATAGCAATCCTTGAGATAAGATCAGCAGCTTGCTGTCTGACCTTGGCTGCTTTGTTATTAAGACGCCATAGGATAGTACCACAGATCTGAGGCAGGTACGCCTTCACTCGCTTACCAAGGGCATTCACTATGGTACCAAAACCATTCAGCATTACTGAGTCCTGTAGATGAGAAAAAAAAGTGATATTTCTAATTAGTGCAATGGTACATGAATGACAGTTAGTTGATAATATTGTATGGAAACAAGAGTTTTGCGAACTGGTTGTGTGTATTTGGGATGCAAGGGGCATGGATGAACGGGAGATGAATGCGTGGTTTGTAAGATATTACAACAGTTTTAATCTAATGTAACTTGTACCTCCGGATTTTCGGGGAGAAACACTGGGAAAATGGAGAATGTGGATAACAGAGAAAAGAAGAAAAAGAGCAGAAAGAGAAGGGGGAGGAAGAAAGAGGAGAAAGGGAGGACGAAGGAAGAGGAAGTATGAGATAAGAAGGAGGAAAGAGGGCAGAGGAAGGAAGGGATAGAAAGGAGGAATGGTAGGAGTAGGACGGTGGAAAAAAGGATGAGGAAGGAAGGAGCAAGGAAAGAACAGAAGGAAGAAACAGAAAGGGGGACTGGGGAAAGAAAAAGGAAAGAGGAGTATGAAGAGAACCAGGAGAAGAATGAGGAAAAAAAAAGAGACAGGTATGTATTTCACTATACATCTGGTCGAGTGCTACCCAGTTCTTGACTCACCTCTGTAGTCTGTTCCTGGAAGGCATAGAGGATACCATCAATCAGCTGTTCTTCTAACCTTGAATCAATGTCTGATGCACCAAGGTTATCCATCACCTTCTCAATGGTCTCCATCACCATCTTCCTGTACTGTTCAGCTTCGTCCTTGAGGTCGTCGACCACCCTCACGATGATCTCGGATGCTCCGACCTTGTTAGCGATCTCCACGGTGGTGTCTACGAGCTAAGAGAAAATGAACAACAGTGAAATATTGGGACATCCTTGCATAAATTATCATAATCATTCATTAGAAAAAAAGTTACACAGGGGCTTGGGCAATTTCATCCCTAAAATGCTCAAAAGAGCCCTGGAAACAAAAAAAAACCCCAAACTTCCCTATTCACCTCAATGTTCGTGGAGCGTTTTGGCCCAGTGGATTAGTCTTCTGACTCTGAAAACAGAGGGTCGTGGGTTCGAATCCCAGCCATGGCGTGATTTCCTTCAGCAAGAAATTCATCCACCCTGTGCTGCACTCAACCCAGGTGAGGTGAATGGGTACCCGGTAGGAAGAAATTCCTTGAAAGCTTTGAGCGCCTAGGCAGCCCAGCTAAAGCCGGGGTAATAATAATAGCAGGGCCCATTGGGAGAACAGTTTTCAGAACTGAAGTGGCTTCCCTGGGTAAATATACCTATATTATCATTATTATATTATTATGTTCAAGCTTATGTAATGTTGCAGATTTATGCAATCGGTTGTGAAAAGTAGCCCCTGAAATCAAACGATTGATTTTTGCCTTAATATTTTTTGTCTGTGTTTCCTAGGGGAGGGGATGGGGGTATTTTCAGTACTTAGGTTGTATACCACTATACCATAAATTGATCGTAAATTGAAGTAAATTCTTGTGAGACTGAAAATTTCAAGTGATTAAGGAGATGAACAAGCTCAAGAAAATATAATAACACAATCACATTGCTATTGTATGATGTGCTTATCTCCACTCAGTGCAGAAGAGTCACTAATTTTTCACCCCTCAGGTCTGCATTGGGTACAGATTTTGATGTTGATAAACTTGATATGGTATTGCTACAGTCAGAAAAGCAGTGCATATGTTATGATTATGCTACATGTATGTAAGCAGACCAAAACTTAGGAAAAATAGGGATGGACCTAAATACAGATTAGTATTCAATATGTCTGTTCTGTTTGTGGTAACTACCGTAGGAACTCGGCAGGACAGCATTTTGCTGGTAAATGCCAAGCTGGTATATAACCAATTACCTTGGAAACATTTTACGTCTAGGTTAATCAGTCATAGTGGCTGACGTATTAGACAACAGATATCACTCTTGGGCCTTTTTATCAAAGTGGAGACAATGGCAGAGTTTGGATTCGAACACACAACCTTGCGATTATGAGTCCAATGCTCTAACAACTGGACCACACGACCTTTGTCATGTGGTCCAGTATTCAAAGAATGTTTGAGATTAAATTACCTGTCTGTAGTTACGCCTGTCAAGGGCCATCCTGTGTTGCCAGAAATGCTTGAAGAATGATGGCAGAACTTCATCTCTAATGTAGTCCTCTTCTACACCATCAGTGGCACAACATTGTTTCACAACCTTTACAGGGATTACAAAAATAATGATACTAGAATAATTTTGATGGTACAACAATCAGTTCCTGCAGCTTTGGACATTTCATTTTCAAATCTATGTTTAAAATGTGTGTTTAGTCACATAAATGGAGCACATTGTTTCGCCACGGCTTCCACAGGGTCTCAAAAATGCAAATTCTGCAATTTCCTTACGAGCAACCTGAAGTCCTAGTTGTTTCACATGCATTTGAATGGCAATTCCCGATCTCTTGCTCTCTTTCTGTTGACGTAAAAAGGAACGTCATTTTCCCACTGGAGAGTGAATTAAAGTATCAAGAATAGGAATATTGTATCAAAAGAAAGGCATGGAATGTGGAAAATCTTGAATGTTTTCCTCAAAGCCAGAATGATTTGGAAATCAGGTAATTATCTCATTGACAATAAATAAAAGATTTTGTGTGTTTCATAATACATGCACGCAAGATGCACCATTATCTTGGCTCATTCTCCTTAATGTTGAAAGATGTTGGTCTACCACAATGTATCCAATAATCTGTGTTAATCAATGTTTCTCTTCCAATTAAAAGAGATTACAAACCTAACTTTCATGAAACACTCAGCAGTATAAAAACCTATACATGTATTTACCTTCAAGACAATCTTCTTCATTTCTTCATCAGGGGACTGGAATTCACGGATGAGGATCAACATGACTTCCTTGGTATAATAGTTAGCATACTCAGGGTCCATCAAAGGGATCAGGTATCCAATGGCTTTCAGGAAAGCAGCAAGACCCTGGAAAGAAGATTGATATTACGATCATTTATAATGGCAGTAGCAACTAGTGTATTCAATCTAATAATATAAGCTAGGAATGAAATAATAGATATAGTCAACATCTATCTGAATTGTTGTAGTTGATCACTGTTGAATACAATTGTTTTGAGGTTTTTTACAGGAAATCACAGAGGTCGCTTCTACATCTGGCAAAAATTGTAAATTACCACTTTTTTCAGATATAAGAATATTTAATGTGAGGGTCAATTCTGTTGGAAATGCACTTTGCATCAATGAGATACTATATCAAAAACACAAGATGGAGTCACTTAACTTCATATTCTGTATGAGTTATATTTACATGTAATTCTGAGTAAAACAACAATATCATTGTGTGCTTCAAGTAATTACTGCTGCCAAGATAAATTCGGGGTAATAATATCCTAGTACTTTGGAAGCGCATAGAGGCATTATATTCGTAATGTGATATGCACTATAAAAGAGCTGTTTATCATCATCCTCATCCTCCTCATCATCATCATCATCACCACCATCACCATCATTTCCACCACCACCATCATCATCATCATCATCATCATCACCATCAGCATCAGCATCATCATCAGCATCAACATCATCATCATCATCTTCATCATCATCATTGAAAGCAGTACTGTAATAAAAATGCCATCAGAAGCATTGTGTTGCCTATAGCATTTTTTACAGATGAATTATTGCAGCATCATCATAATCACCACCACAACCACCACCATCACATCATCATCAACACTGTCACCACCACCACCATCATCACATCATCATCATCACCACCACCACCATCACATCAACATCAACATCATCGTCATCATCACCACCACAACCACCACCAACCCAATCCCCCCCAAAAAAAACCCCTTATTCTTTGCTAACCTTTCCTCTGTGTTGTCTGATACCCTTCCAAAGAGGCTTGAGAACACTATCAAATGACTCAATACCGTATGGTGTAGCAGCTTCAGCCAGGGCAGCCAGGGCGAGGGCAGTGATGGTACGGACCTTCTGCTGTTCATCAACCAATCCTAGAGAACGGAAGAGAGATATTAAACAGTATAGAATAATCAGAATATCCAAAATCAATCTCCAACCTCTTTTTTCTACAGCTCGGGTCATTCCCCCACCCCCCCCCCTCAAAAAAAAATCAATTATCCCCTAGCGGCTCAATAAATTGATCAATGAAGTTGAGATTGTCTACCTTTCATTTTCCATTCACAAAGTAACCTACATATAGAAATTTGGGTTGAATAGGAGTGTTACCAGTTACATTAGAGAGTACTGAAGCAATGATATCACAAACAATTTTTTTTAGGGGGGATACCAAGTTTAAGGAGCATAAAGAGTTCATCCGGCCTCAAGATTTGGCCAAATGGATTCCTATTTAGCCACCATGAAATAAGTGTAGACTGGACTGGTTTCTTACAGCTGGGCCACCATGGACTGATTCACGCAGAATTTTTATATCATGTCTTCTCAAAATAAACCCATGAATTCATTCTCATTACATAGTTCCCCACAACTCCATTACCATCTTTCAACAAAGAACTAAAAATTTTCTTGAGACAATTTACAACATACTATTGGTTTACATACGTATTTAAGTCATATTGAAAAATGTTGACAACACTACAATATAGATGATTACCATGTTCAATGATTTCTACCAAGTTCCTAAGATGAGGTAGGATAGCACAACCCATGAGGATAGCGATCTGCTGGACGATCTTGATACCAGTATGACGAGCCTGCCAGGACTTCTTACTGCGGCACACAGCCTTCAGGAAGGGCAACAGGGAAGGGATACCCAAAGCCGAGGCTACCACCGCAAAGGCACGAGCTGTGGTGTTACGGACGTATTCGTCCAAGTTGTCGATATCGGGACGCATTGTGGAGATCATGGTGGCCAGACCGGCAGCCTTGGCGAGGTTGGAGATGATCTCACGACCCTCAACACGGGCGTAGTAGTCTTCGTCAATCAACAGGGGTTCAATCACAACCAGGATCTGTGAAAATAAAGAAAGAACAATATCTAAATTAAGGACAACATACCACAGACACTTTTGATAGTGCCATCTCAAGACATAAATTACTCACGAAAATCCTGGATTATTACCCAGGATGCAACAGTCTGATCTGATCATGCAGTTCTATAATATATACCTTACCACAAGGATGATAAATGACTTACCCTACTGTTTACAGCATCCATATAAATATCAGTCAAAAATACAAGATGTTTATATTATGCCTCCAAACATTCCCTTTCTTCACATAAAGATCAATAGTTCACAATTAAATTTCCACTTTTAGGAAAGGGTTTATAAATTAGGATCATCCTAATGCACATGGGCCTATGACAAGATATCCATGCATTCATTCAAAATTTTGTGAAAATATTGTTTTTCTGACAGTATGGAATCAATTATGGAATGGATCTGTTTGTAGATGACTAATTATGAAATTAAATTGCACACTTTACTTTGTTACAAGTTATAACGTAACCTGAACTGAGCATTCTGATGAAAACTTTTTGCTGTTGGCACCTGACAAATCAAAACAAAGAAATCTTACCTTGTGGACGTACGGTCTAACCAAGTCATCAAGTTTGTAGAGGATACGATCGATAACCTTGACCAAAAGATGGCGCTCTTGATCTTCCAGCGTCGGCGACATAAGAAGAGGTAGGATCTGATTGAAGAGAGGTCCAGCACCAAAGTCCCTGGCCTTGTCTGTGATCTGTCTTAGAGCAGCCTTCCTCATTGGTGGAGTACCGTTCTTGATCTTGAGCAGAAGCTTCATGATGCGACGCTCTTTGGCTTCTTCAGGGCTCAAGGTACTCTCATCAACATCATTCTGTGTGAAAAAATATATTACAAGTCATTAAGGGAGTGTTTCATGATCTTGATCACTTAGGAATTTCATCTGAACGAATCAGAAGCAAGAATTTTTTTTTAGCCAGCTTCAGGGGCGGAAATCTCTCCCAAAAGGTAGGGGGGGGACGAGGGGCTGGAAAATTTGACAAGCAAAAAAAAGGTTATAATTTAATTTAAGTTCATTTCGACAAAAATAAATTTGGCAAGCAAAAAAAAAAAAGGTTATCATCCCAAAAGTAAGGTCAACTCATCCTAAAATACATGTTTTATTTCGATTTTGAATGATATATTTCTTACCATCGTAAAAGACCACAAATAGTAGGGGGGACATTTGATATTGTGTCCCCTCTACAATTTTGAGTAGGGGGGACACGTCCCCCCTGGGATTTTCGCGCATGGCCAGCTTATGAAAATAGTGAGCGACATTCACTATTTGTTCATGAAATGTTCCAGGGTTGACACCAGTGGCTTTGCAGTGGTAGAAATTTTACTGCCTGAACACATCACCATGGGGGTTCAGGGAACATTAGAAATATAATTTACATATTATTGTCTATGTCAATAGGGGAAATCAGTGCCAGGCAGGCAGGGGTGATATTGCAATCAGAGTTGGTTGGACATTTCAAGCGATCTGATGGTAGGTTCCAATAAGTGCCTGCTACAGTAATGACAACACTGTAAGTCATCCATACTAAACAATTAGCAAGGAATTATCAAAGCTACACTGTGGTTTGGGTTTATTTCCATTTCATTCCAAATTCTGTTTCATGAAAGTTTGAAGTATGAATTCATTGTAAAAGAAAGATTATGATTATTTTCCACACACCCTAACCCAGATGATGAGAAAAAAATACAACTTTTTTTCATTGAACTATTTGCAACTTGTGGGAACTGTTTTTTTTTCAGATTTGGGTGAATCACTCCTTGCCGCTCTGTATTCCTTCCCATGCTTCGGATTGTGCATTAAAGGTCGGACTCAGATGTTAATATATAATAACAATAGGCATTTATATAGCACCATCTACGTACAAATAATCTATTCCAAGGCGCACAATTATCATCACCCTAGTTTTAGCGCTCAGTGCGTTTCAAGAAAGTAATCTAGCTGGGTACCCATTCACCTCACCTGGGTTGAGTGCAGCACAACGTAGGTTAATTTCTTGCTGAAGGAAAACACCCCATGTAAACCATCATATCTGATAAATACACATCTGTAAAACATCACACACTTACAAAGTACTTACCAGTAGTTTACCAAAGTACTGAGTATCATCTGGTTTGAGGACGGGGAGGTTGCCCGGTGGTTGGGCCAATCCAGCATCCACTAGCCCTCCGTCCTGCTGCATACTGAACCCGCTCATACCTCCCATGGGGGTGGGGGTGGCTGTCAGCTTACGGGCCGGGGTACGGATGGGTACGTAGCCGGCGGGCGGGGTCAAGACCTGGACAGAGAAGGGAGGAAATGACGATACTGTTTTGAAAAGCAAAGGTGGGTCAATGATGTGATCTGTGCATTGGTTTGAATCAACGCCTTGAATCAAAATGTGAATGGCAACAAATGCATTACTACACAAAGAAGATAACGCAGTAAAATGAAAATAGAGGACAGAGGTGAACAGCTCAGTGAAACAATTATTTGACATGGGCTTCCGATTCAAGAGGTTTAGTTGAAAATTTCATACAAATAAAGGAGTCAATATCTTAGTTTTTTGTTATGGGAGTAAGGTAGATGTAGTTGTGCACAATTTTTAGCATCATATCAAATGTTTTCTTTGCACGATCTCATCATTTTTACCATCAGAGTACAGGATAAATGCTTGATTAAATTTCTGTCAAGAATCAGAAAAAACTTTCAGTTTGTCAATAACAAACTATTCTTACAGGACCAGATGAATAATGTCATTTTGTGTAAAAAGTAATAACAGCATCGTTGTTGATTCTTGTTTCTGTTCCCATTGCTTCTGACTAACTGAAAGCAAGAGATCCAATGAAATCACTTTTGAATGGCTAATGAAACTGGAATTGCAATTCAACTTACTTTGTATCCTTCAGGGAAAAGTGTATCAAGTTCATCATCTGATAGAGGTCGGTTCCTCTCATCAATCTCTTTCTCCCAACGCCAAGCTTGCAACTGCTCCGGAGTCATGATGCGTAGAGCTGTACAATGAATAGAACAATAAATAGGATTAGAACTCATGATTGCTGCTTAGAGTCGCTTTGCGGAGTTTCATGAATCGCACGTCTTAAACAGAGAACAAGACCGCTGAAAGACCTTTGAAAGACCATGAATTTTGGTTGATCTTTCAGAGGTCTCTCAATGAACCTACAATGGTCTTTGAGGTCTTACAGAAGTCCTGACCAATCTTTCAGTGGTCTTTGTGGTCTTCATGGGCTCCAAATATTTTTGAAACGGTTCAAAACAGTCTTACAGGAAAATGGTCTTTCAGTGGTCTTTCAGCAGTCTTTCAGCAGTCTTTCAGCAGTCTTTCGATGAACTTTCAAACGTCTTCATAGTCTTTCAATGATTTTTCGGCAGTCTCTCAAGATTTTTGCGGAGATCACTGTAAGACTCATGAGAGATCATTTAAAGATCAATGAAAGACCATTGAAAGACCAGGCAAAGTCCATGGAAAGAATTCTGAAAGATCACTTGTTGCATAACAGATCTCTGAAAGACCATTGAAAGATCTCTATAGGACTAGTCTAAGACTAGTAAGACAAGACATATCCTTCAGTCTTTCAGAGTTCTTTGAGGGGTCTTTCTGAGCCATTCCACAGAGATGACAAATTTCAGTGATCTTGAAGACTGCAGTAAGATCTCACAAATTTTAAGTCTTTCAGTGGTCTTCAATGGTCTCTGTTCTGTGGAATGGGGACCTAATGCTCTTTTCTCCATGGTGTCTAACAGAAGCATACATTTGAATGTATTGTGGTAAAGATTAGAGCAATTGTGAGCTTTGGGATTCTTTTCATGTTATTCAGGAAGAACATTATAGTAATAAACTTCTAGATTGCTTCTAAGATGTCTTCACATTCAAACTAAGACACCAAAAGAGCCTGAACAACTATATGTAGTCCCATTCATGCATTTTGAGTGCTCTAATTGGTAGTAAAATCGCAATGAATTTCATTTCAATTATTTTCTTGGAAACATATGAAACACTTCTCAATCGCTTTTTTCATGAGCATTATTATATGCAGCATTATGATAAACGGCATTATGATCCCAATTTCAATAATGTTCAGGAGCATTATGAGCATAACTGTTTAATCACTAGGAGATATATCCTTTCCTGATTCAAATACATGACCTAAACATCACTTTAACCTTTACAAGAATAAATGAAAGGACCAGACCTGATGGTGTGGGTGTGTTCATGATAGCAGCCTTGGAGCCTACAGGGGTGATACCACTCTGCATCATAGGAGTAGCGGACGGTGTCTGGCTTCCAGCCGGGGTCTCATCCCATCGTGATCGACGTTTGCTGGCTGGGGTAGGAGTCTCCGACGGGGCCCCCTCACCACCACGGTCTGTGCGGGGTGTCTCGGCCCAACCGCTGCCATGGCCAGGGGTTTCTAGTGGGTGAGAGAAAAAAACATGGTTTAAAGAAATGCTTTGAAACCTACGAATCTAACAAAGAACTCCTACTATATTTTTTCATCATCTGAAAAGAAGAACATTAACAAAAAAAAATTGATTTTTTTTTAACAGAAAACATCTGTTGCACATTTCAAACATACAGATCAAACAAACTGTTATAACATTCTTTTTTTTCATACAAAGAAAAATTAATAGAAATTTTCATGACAAAGACATCTTTCATCCAACAAATTAATAGGTGTTCCAATTTTGTTCTCAAAGCAAAAGGAGTTAGTCAGTACAATGATCTTAACAAAATGAATTATCAATGCCTTCCCTATCAAAACACAAGCCCCCTAGAATAAATTCAGTTTTAAAGTTATAATGGAATAAAAATACATACTGACACTCAAAATTGTGTATACTTTATCTTATAACATTCAGTAAACACTTGGAGTGTTCATGAAACAAAGAATCAATAATTTCAACTATTATTAAAAGCTACTGTGATCCTAACATCTGATTGGCTCAGAGGATATTTGTCACTGTTTGTTCCATGAAACCCTCCCCCAATTGACTATTCAGTCATCATCATGCCTGCATTGCCGAATTTACCTCTTTCTGTGCGTGGGGTTTCATCCCATCGATTCCTCCTAGCACTGGGCGTGGCTCTACCAGGGGTGGCATGGCCAGGTGTAACATGTCCGGGTGTAGCGTGTCCAGGTGTGACATGACCAGGGGTGACATGACCGGGCGTGGCCTCCCAGATACGGGTACTAGCACTGGGTGTGGCACCCGGTGTAGCAGCACCAGGGGTTTCCCCTCCCTTATGTCTGCCTGGCGTCTCGTCCCAGCGGCTGATGGATGGAGTTTGAGACTGCAGAGAAAAGCAATACATGGATCAATAAAATAAGTATTAGATAAATGAAATATACACCTGTATAATGCACAAGTTTTCAATCTCTAGAAATCTGAATAAGGAATATGGTGATACACGTATATCCCTGTTCCATGTGAACATGAACATGCACCTAATTCAGACCTGCCAACCACTAGGAATGAAAAATTGTATTCTGTGATTAAAAAAAGTGTATTTTCCCCAAAAAAATGTATTTCATAATAATAATGTGTGGCGCGCATGCTCATTGCAGCGGTCAAGCTGCATGCAAGCTAAAATGCACA
Source organism: Lytechinus variegatus (assembly GCF_018143015.1). NCBI lineage: Eukaryota > Metazoa > Echinodermata > Echinoidea > Temnopleuroida > Toxopneustidae > Lytechinus > Lytechinus variegatus. The sequence goes on along the minus strand of NC_054752.1, from coordinate 26,173,379 downwards.
CTGCTCTTGCAGATGGAAAAAAAAACACTGAAACTTGTGTATATCTCACCCTAGTCTTAACAAAAAAACAAGTTACCTGAAATTACATTGATCTAATAACCATATTTGTTTAAGTTTTATGAAATAGAGACATATAGAAATGATTTTTCTCAATAAATCACGATTTTGTAAAAAAAAATTGTATATATATATACATGCATATATATATTTTTTTATACAAAATTATATTTTTTTAAAGAAAAAACATAGTTACATTTTGGTTGCAAAAACGTACTTAATCACCCAAAACGTACTGGCTGGCAGCTCTGCCAATGGTAGTATGGTTCAACTTATCTTTCTTAGACTGATTTCATTCTTTGCTACAACTCTCTTGCTGGATTACCTTGTTAATACTCAACTACTTGCTTCATTTTCTTGCTATTTTTTTCAATGAAGGGGTGCATTTTTTAATTCTTTGAAATTCGATATAATTACATCTATTACAATATTTCTTTGTATATTTTTAATCTTTAACTTCACTATTTTCATTATATTCACTTTTCCGAATTCCTTTATTTTTCCCCCATTTTATCTTTTCTCTTATTTCTAACTGTAAGGTTCAAGTTTTATTTTTGTTCATTTTTATTATTTTTTTTTTTTACTTGCCTTATATAGCCAGACTCATGGTTTGACCATTCAGATTAGAGGGACACTTATTAATTAACTGAGCATGCTGTAGAAACCGTTTTCAATCCAACCCAATAATAAAACACTCAAGCTTTATGCATGCATATACAGAATACATCCTTTTTCATGCACATTTTATATTTTATAGCTAAATCTAACCTATGAAGACAGGAAGGCAAATACAGCTCCCCCAGTAATAATAATAACAATAATAGGCATCTGTATAGCACCATCTCTCTAGACACAATCTATTCTGAGGTGCGTTGTTCTAATTATTACCGCGGCCTTACCTCAAGCTGCCTTTCAGCGCTCGAGCATCAAGGAATTAATCCTGCCGGGTACCCATTCACCTCACCTGGGTCCAGTGCAGCCCAGAGTGGATGAATTTCTTGCTGAAGGAAAACATGCCATGGCTAGGATTCAAACCCACGACCCTCTGTTTGAATGGCGAGAGAGAGAACCACTAGACCACGACACGCCCACAGTCATTTTATTTATCAAAATAGCCGGGTCTTATCAGCAAAGAATCCCTGTTGAGTTGACTTACCTCTGCTTGGTCCCATGTACTAGCTTTCTTTCTTGGAGTAAGACCTGGTGTTGTACTTGGAGTCTCTGCACCATCTCCACCTCCCCTTGCCATGTCCCATCTACTTCTCTTGGCTATAATAAACATACATGTAAGAAACGTATTATTACCAGTGGCTAGTACACAACAAAAATCAATACAAGACCACGCGCCAACACAGACTCCTGGGGGGTGTTTCACAAAGATTTAAGTATGACTTAGGTCGCACTTAAATGTAGACGCGTACATGATATGCAACGCGCAATCTTATTGATCAATACGCAGTAGTGCGCGTCCCCTTGGCATGATCTGACCAATGCTGTCATGCCTTTTATACTGCGCGCAACAAGACATTTAAGTGCGACTCTAAGTCATACTTAAATCTTTGTGAAACACCCCCCTGGTGGGTGTTTCATAAAGCTGTTCGTAAGTTAAGAGCGACTTTAAGAACTGGTGATCCTTTCTTGTGGTAAATGGTATATACATTGGCGATGGTTAAGCGCGTAAGAAAGGTTCACCAGTCGTTCTTAAAGTCGCTCTTATCTTACAAACAGCTTTATGAAACAGCGCCCTGGGCCCTATCTTACAAAGAGTTGAGATTGATTTGATCAATCACAACTATGGACGGCCAGCAACGTCAACATCTACTATGCATGTGTGTTCAAAATATTTTCTAGCTTTGATGTATATTCATGCATTCATTGTTTTCTTGAAAATTCACTGTGCTTCTCTGTGTTTACAAAGGACAGTGTGCACATTTCCTGTAGAAAAAATTATGACACTGATGGATTTCCATAGAGTTATGACTGATTGGATCAATCATAACTCTTTGTAAGATGGGGCCCTGGGCCATGTATCACAAACTGGGTCCCATTGCATATAAAGAGATACCATTATGGTAACTTTGCCATCCAATGGTCACTCGCATGGAATCTTTGATTACGATTGGCTGTTGTTGAGCATTACCATGGTAGTTACAGTACCATTGGATGGTAAAGATACCGATAACCATAATAGTAAATTTATGCAATGAGGCCCAAGTGCGATTGATTCACATTAAACTAAAATGGTGGTTTATCTAAAAATTCCCATCCATTTCATTCAATTGCAAGTTTAATTTGAATTTACTGCAAATCTTCATCAGACAGGGCCATAATTGATTAAAGTCACAATTACAAATACACAGGTTTAAACAGACAACAGACCACAAACTGAAGATTCTAAAGATTATATTCTTCTTGCACAAAAAAGCAAGCCAAACAACTATAAGGTATGTTCCTATAATCTCGAGACATATGAACACAGAACACTACATTCTAATTCATTTTGTTCTTGCAATAGTGTACTAGTATAGCTTAGAATAAGACGAGTCAACCAGGAAGAATGCATTACTTGTTCTCCTTTGTTATTACTCAGCATTTCTTAGCAGAATATATTCACACATTCATTTTAACCGCTAATACAAACACGTAAGTGGTGATTTTATTCTAGGTCATTTTCTGATTGTTAACACAATCAGAAATACCATTAAATTTGACTCTTCTAATTACTTAATCTCATAATTTGGATAAACATGGAGCAATAATATTATTTAGATCTAACCTGGTTTGGGTTTCTCCACTTCTTTATTGATGAAGAGTTCGCCTGCCTTGCTCTTTTCTTGAATCTGATGCTTGTAGGCCGCCTGAAGAAAAAATATGTATATCAAATGTTACATAAACTATAACATTGAATGCTCAATGAATATAAAAATTAATAGACAAAAAATGCTACCTCTCAAGAAATATACACAAATAGGGTTTACAATATTTCAGACATAAAAAAACTAGATCAATTGCATTAAACTCAGTGATATTGAACAAAACATCCTATTAATCTTACTTTCAATGGTCAAAGGGGAATAGTTAAGTGATTGTCAACCTTTAGGAACGTTCGATGTGATTTAAAGGCTTTTAACTCTGATATGAATCCTTGTCCCTTTACATTATTTCACCATTGCAAAGGACTTTTTTTCTATGATGACATAACCCAAAGGTGACCCCAAATCATTTCATCGATGGCTTCAAAATAAAGGAATTTCACATTTGTTCAGAGCAAGAGAAATAGTTAACTGTCCAAAATATATGCATTTTCTCCTGCTCTCGCCTCTTCTTTGCTCATCATCTGTTGTTGTCCGATTTCAATATAGGTATTAAAGATAACCCCATTCAAGTAGAACAAAAAGCCCCTGTCAAACAATAATGGGGTCTTTAAAAATATAATTACTAATGAAAAGAAACAAACTCAAACTCATAAATATAAAGACTTTTGCTCTCACCTCTTCTTTGCTCATCATCTGCTGTTTTCTGATCTCGGCATAGGTTGCAAGGCTTGGGTCAGGTGTCTTACCGCCTGTAGTGAGTACATGGAAATGGTCACCATGGAAACAAGGAGACGGACGAAGAGGGACGACAGAGGGAGGAGGAGGGGATGAAAAGATGTAAATTGAGCCAAGCAAAAAAAGAGAAATAAAGAGGAAAAGAAATGGAGAACAGTCTGTTAGGAAGGGGACTTCTAAATTGTAAGGCAATTTTTTGAGATATTGCTTAGGAGTTACCAACTGGGCAGAGTAGGCAAAGAAAAGCAGAGGAAGTGTTTGGTTTTCTTTACTATCAATTTTGCACCTTCATGGAAGAACACAAACATTTTCCTTTCTTCACAAAAGAGAAGGACCAATTTGAGTTCATACTCGAATCAAATCCAAGAGCTTTGCCTACTCTGTGCATTGTACTGACAAACATATGACATATCCAAAGGAAAAACCACACCTCAAGTGTTATCTACACCAATATTTAATAGTATCTTTGGTGTTCGATGTTCTCTGTGGAGTAGTTGCTGACCCATGTACAATTGTTTTCTCTTTGTGTGTGACAATCTAGAAAATTGTTTGTTTTTTCACCTCCCAGTGATGATCTTAAGAAAATGATCTACCGGGGTAAATAAAAGAATATCAACCATTACAGATGCTCACATGGGCATTGCAAAGGAAAACATTTTAATGTGTTCACTGAAAAGATCATTCAAATTAAAAAATGGCATCTAATTTACTTGGTTTCACAGAATTATTTTTTCCTCCAGCTTTACACCTGTTAGTGTTTCAACAGCATCTTCTTACTGAGCAGAGTATGAGCACAGCGGTAATGTTGGAGGGGGCAGCAGGCAATTCTAAGGGTAACAACCCGCCAATCCCTTATGTTTCCTTTCATCACCCTGCATAACTCACACTATACAAAGAGAATCTGTCCTTTGAAACCACTTACACTTTTTTTTTCTTCAAAAACAGGATCACAATTGCTTTACAAACTTGAACAATTGAGATGTGGTTGGTTTATGTATTTCATTTCATTGAAAGTGATACATGTATAGTATATATAACATGATAGAACACATATGGGACACAGTATGGTTGGTAGTACATGTAAATGTATATAAATCTAGTGTGATGAAAGATATTACGGATGTCATTTATGTTAATTTTTGTCCGTACATCAATTGTATGTAACAAGACCAATATCTCTGAGAAATTTTAAATTATCGAAATAGATCAAATTTAATATTTTGGCGCCCATGTAGATTTCAATACACATACAGCTCTCGATTGCATTGGATTATGTCTTGGCTTTCAATATTAAAGGTATTCTATGAACTGAGAGAAAGTGATGGAAAGGTGAAGTGCTATGGAAATCCTTTGATAATTTTACAAACATGAAATCTTATAATATTCAGTTTTGCGGGTTAGGGATTTGAAGTGTGTATGAAAATTCAACAACCTCTCATATGTGTCCCATATCTGATCCCAAATCGACTTCAACATAACCACTCATTTTCGTACAGTATATAATAAAACCAAATACCCTTCCAGAAACTCTTTCTCGCTATGCACCTAGATGAACCATTTCTCATCTGAGGTGCATAACACCAAGAATTTACGCCATGTTCTCGAGTCTCTGGAGTCAAACCTTTATACGTACTCTAGCGCCAGGCCTGGTGTCGTTTTCACCTTCCGATGCCATCGCAAAAGAGATGCCGGGCTAAATGAAATCAATCTTTTGTAAGTCATTAGTACACTCCGGTAGCTGCTTAATCTACACATCTTACCGTACACTACCTACTGCTTCAGTCATACCAATGAAACCGGCTCCAAACCGACCGATGATATGCCATATGTAATAGCATTGTTCGGTCTGGGGTCGGTTTCATTAGTTTGACTGTCGCACGAACATATTGCATTCAATGTAATGAGGTACCTAGTCTTAAAATATCACACATTCTATTAGTTTATGAATAAGATGTTTCATCAGGAAGTACATATCAACTCCTTTTTTTAATAGACAAAGTAATTATGCAGGTCAATGCAGTACATGTTCATTTGCCTTTGTTTGCTTATCTTCTTCTCTTTTGACATGATGGGTTGTATCAAGGTAAAATTAATCATTCTAATTGGTTATCAAAGTCAATGATAAAAGTTAAATCTCTCTTGAGATGTTGCAACATCATTCCTACAAAATGCTGCATGCATTCAGCATTACTGACATACATAATCTCTGAATCTGACACCTTCAGAGTCACTAACAACAAGCGTGCTCTTAACCATGTCCATAGACACCTATTATTTACACTGTACCCTTGGTTTATTCATCAGATGACAGAAATGAGATGCGCTGTTTGGAAAAAAGGTAAGAGAGCAATATTAGTATGCGGTATCACAACTTAACTAATGTGATACACATACATCAAGTCAATACCAGTCAAGGGAAACTCCCTACAGACAATACCAGTCAAGGGGAATTCCCTTTCTTAAGTTGAAAAAAATGTTGTCTTCTTTATTTAAGTCAAGTACATAAGCAGGTGACAGGGAATTGCATGACCCTTCAGTGCCCCCTATTGCACAAAATTTGAAATCAATTACAAAATGGCAAAGATCAATTGAGATCACTGTAGCAGGCGTATTCTGGTCTACAGATTGGCCGGTAACAAATCAGAATTGATCTTGCAAAGTGGCAAATCAACTACAAGTACTTGTGTTATAGGAGCATAATAAGAACACACCAGATCCATTTTATACACACAGAGCTTATCAATTTTTTAATTGGCAGTTAATTCTTGGATATGGACTTGATTTTCTACTAAAATATATGTACATATATAGGAGAAGAGTTTAAACAACTGTTTTAATATCTTAATGCTGTCCTGTCAGACAAAATGTGATTCTGCTCTAGCTTAGTTTAAAAAAGCAGGTGCAAACTTCCTTTTCACTTAATATAAATACAGTTTTGTTATTGTTCCCTTAAAATCAATTGACGTGTGTTTGCAATATTTTGGGAAATTACAGAACAATACTTGAGAACAGGCATCAGTTCCCCAACACAAAGCTGTCAATTCCTGGGTCCCCTATATCTGATAGGACTATGCCACAGTTCGGAATCGAGGGGTTAGTGGCATCTTTAGACACCAAGAGTCCATCAACAGCATGACAGAGCTATATATTTTAATGATAATTCAAGTCTTTTACATGAACCTTTCAAGATTCCAGGTTTACAAGTCTCCCTTTCCAATATTGGAAAAAAATAGAAAGTTATTTGAAAACATAAAATATTCCAACAAGAACTGAATTTGCTTGATATACTGCATGATCTGTATTTAAATGAGCAAAAATGTAGATTGCACTTGCTTTAATACAAGGTTAAATACCAAGTAAACAGAAATATAGTTTTCTTTCAAAGATACACAAAAATAACCAAAAGCAAAGATGGAAGAAACATTTCTCTTATAACAACAAAATACAGATTGTATGCAAACGTAAGATTTTAGAATGAATGAAAATACAAGAAAGATGAAGCTATGAAACCTACCATCTGCAAAAGGATCGTTTCTCTCGGGCGACATCTTTTGTCTGAGTCTAAGTCTCCGGTACTCATCCTCCCTGTCCATGATACGAGGTATACGATGTTCCGCCATTGGGTCATAGTCCTGCAAAGTCAAAGAGAATATAGAATAATACATACCGGCCAACATTTAAAAATCTGAAATAGGAACACCCTTGGCCAGGGTCCAGGTTTAAGGGTTCAGGGGCAGCGTCTCTGACGGGGTTTTCAAGGGGGCTGATCCCCCTTTAAGCTGGAAGGAAAAGAGCATTCTGGGGGGCCATTAGAGGCTTTAAATGATTAATAGAGTAGTTCCAAGAAATAATAGTAATTTTGACATTTCATACATGGATTACTTAGTTTTAAGCAACCATTGTTTTGTTTTAGAGTTAACATGTAAATAAAATCTTCTGGGGGCCTGTAACACAAAACTTAGCAATGATTGCAGAACATTTTTCTATGATTGATTGCATTAACTACAATGTACAATCAATTTCAAAAATGGAGTATACGATCAATTGTTAACCTTGTGTTATGGAACCCATATCATCCCCTCCACCCTTACCCTTGTCTCTGTTAATATCATTTCACAAATAGTACTGTAAACAAAACTAAAGCAATACCTCCTTCCATCCATACCCCCCCAAACAAAAAGGTACATATTGTAAATGTGTACAAGGAATAATTTGCTTTACAAATTTGAATAGCATTTTGGGCCATAAGAGAAAAGCTCTCAACTAAGTCATGTACACTCCTATGTAAAAATATGCTATACAAAAGACTTTAGTTATAGCAGTCTTTCAAAAATGTGGAGCAAATTGCGATGCGATACCAGGAAAATTATTCCCTGATGTATCATGCATGTATGAGTTAGATACAAGTTATACTTTTTATAACGTCAGCAAGATGCAAAACAATAAAATCATTATATAAAAATAATTTATCATTTCGTATTGTGCAAAGTCTACAAATGCATATTACTTTAATAACTGCTCACTACAAATGTTCATCTAAAATTTACTGGAATAAAACAGAGCATTATATTTCAAAATATAATGGGTAATCTAACGGTTCATACTGCTAGAAGTTGTGCATGTGAAAGAAAGTTAGTGTATCTATGAATTACCTTTCCGGCTTTCTGTGCATCTGAAAACAATGAAGAGGGCGCTGTGTAGGTATTCTTCTGCATAAGAGTACTGGAGCCATAGTCATCCTCATCCTGGGGTTACAGATTTAAAACAACAGCAATGTATCGTGTCATTTCAATGTTTTTAAAGCAAATGCTGCTATTCATTCATTTATAAGTCTGACATATTCAAGGATTCTTATACACGTTACTAGTTTAGACGTTTTGTCAGTTAAGCTACAGTTACTTTGGCAGAGCAAGGGCACATAGTGCCATCTGTTGCCCACAAGGGCACCCCTTAAAATTTTGATCTGAAAAATATGGTTGACTTTATAAAAACTAAAGCTGAATTTAGTGAAAATTCTATGCATTTCTTTCATACAAATTACATCCATTCAAGGGAACAACAATACAAGTACCAAGTCTGGCCCTGGTCTACTCTAGTCCATATAGAGATTATAACTAAACAATAATTGAGGTGTATTGAAAAATAATTTACTTTTGACAACACACTGCCACAATTGCCTAATTTCAAGTTGTATCTATGTCACATGTTCATTTATAACATATCCCTTCACCTATTAAAAAAAAAATCCACAAATCCACCCATACCTCTATTCTTTCAGATTAATGAAAATAAAAATGGCTGCTGCATATACCATTGCAATTTAAAGCACTTAAGCATTAATGAAATATAATTTATAAAAAACATAAAATGAATATGAACTTACCTCATCTGCTTCATTTGTAGGGATAGAGTAAACGTAGCCATCATACTTTCCATGTGCCTTGCCACCATCATAGATCTCATTATCAAAGTGACCAGATTCTGCAAACCCTATCCTTTCTCCATTTTCATTCTCTTTGCCAGGCCCTTCATCGTTGACCTGATTGCGCAGTGACGTGGTGCGGGACTGCAACTCCTCTATCTGACGTTGGAAATCTGTGGAAAAAACAGATTATACATATATTATCGCATAATATGCTGACAATCACCCATCAGTAGGGTGTTACCTTGCAACAGGCAAACAGCATGGTTTGATGGCATGGCCTACACCTCTACATGTAGTGAAGGCCCGTTTTGAAAGTCCATTTTTGATGCACGTGTACACGGCGTGTTTTTCGGTCGTGTACACGTTGTAAACATTGTGAGAGCGAGTTATGTTTTCATGTCGACATGGACCCGCATCAACATGTCATAAAAAGGGGTCTATAAAGCCTAAGTCATGGTTTTAAAGCTTACCTGAGAAGTCTGAAGTATCAATCCACAAAAATTGGTGCAAATTAAAAGTTTACTCAGCTTAGCAGCGCATTAAATTAATAAAGAATGCAAAATAAATCATTGCAAGGCCCTAGCTATCGCCGACGCTCGTTGGATGCACATTTTGTATACTGTAACGTACATGCATGCACAGATCGCTGCAGAATTAAATTAAACCGAAGTTATCGATTGATTTTCATTATATTGTTGCCAATTTGAGGAGCTTTTGTTTGTAGGCTTGTAGCACATGTGTACGAGCGTACAACACGTAAGTTGTAGCAATTATCGCTGTCGCAATTGGTGATTCTCAAATTGGCTCTGAGCGTGATTGAGCAACGCTTTCGAGCTTTCGTGACCGGAGCAGACCCTTTCATTGTACAAAAACTTGAGTATCCAGAATGAACGTGGGTTAAATCGGCGATTTTGGAAGTGAACTCACTCTAGATTAATTGAAATATATTGACAAATATATTGACATATATTAGTAATTAAAACATGTGCAGTGTCTGAGAACTAATATTTAATGTGAGGCTGTGAGCTTGTTCACTGACTTTAGTAGTCCCATGCAAATATGCAGATGCTACCGTGTACACGGTGATGGAATTTAGTACACGTGCAGTCGTGCACTGACTTGACCGTGCGTGTACACGTGTATCCGAAACGGGCCTAGTACAGTGTATATTCAGGAGTCAAATTGGATGTCATATATTTGTGGCACGACAAAGACATTCCTGCAAATTTGTATTTACTAGTGCTGTTGTCGATAGGCCTCATATCGACATTGATGTCGACATACGAAGGATTTTCAATGTTTCCGACATGTCGACATGCACGCACCCACATCGACATGCAAACATAAAATAAAAAGGGGTCTAGCCTAAGGTCACGAGTATAAAGCTTAGCTGAAAAGTTAGAAGCTTTTATCCACAATAAGTGGCGCGATTAAAAGGTTTATTCAGCTATAAAGCGGCACATTAAATGAAAAAAGAATACCTGCGAGCTGCACGGCAGCAGAAATACGTCAGTGCCTGAGTGTGGGCCGGCCTGCCCGATCGAGCTGCCCCTCAACGATCGCTCTAGATCTAGCTAGCGAATAGCGAGCGCGTAGCGTAGTAGCATTCACCGTACCCATCCATAATGTACCCATCGCTATTCACCGTGCTTGATAATACGTTGCTCCTCAATGCATTACTTTTCACATAAACGTTTTTATCAAAGTTGTAACCGCGGAAGTGATACTGAAATTATCAGTCGATTTTCATTATTTTTTTACTGTCAATTTGAGGAGCTTGCATTTGCAGCACATGTGTACCAGCGTATAATACGCAATGATTACTATTGGTCATTTTCAAACGTGAGTGACACGACAATCGGAGAGGTTTAAGGGATCATATCTTCAAACTTAAAGGTTATGAATCAATCATGACTACTATATTATATACAATGTAGGACTGGCATGGGCCACTACGAGTTTGATTTGAATTCAACAATTCGTTTAGTAGATATGATTAAAAAACAGTGCGTGAGTGACACGACAAATTTTGGACATGGGTTTCTGACCACTAACACATATGGTTGGATTCGTGCCCAAGTAGGTTTCATGGAGTACTGTGAGTACCAGTAAATGGACATACATAGTGTACCTATCTAACACATATAGTCAAAATCAATCAAACCTTCTCTCTTAAAAATGGTACCCTCCTATATACCGTGAGTGACACGACATCCAAAACGTGAGTGACACGACAAGTGCAAAAATACAACATTTATCTCAACATTGAAAGTATTTTTTTCATGATGTAGAAGAGTAAAATACCATTAACCAAAAAACAAGCTTAATAACATAATAACTGCTTTCTTTAAAGGTCATAATATGTCATCCTGATGTTTTATTCTTGGTTTATGGTCATATTTGCCCATCAACTCACATTCCCTATACCATACCACATTGTCACACTAGGGCTTCTACCACTCTCCTTTTTAGAGGAGGAGGGGGCACTTGAAGGAGGTGTTATGAGGTCTTGGCATTGACATCAACTCAAACATAATTTTTGTGGCCTGATATCATTCAAAACTTTAACTTTTTCTCCCTATCTGTATATGAAAGTTTACAGGTTTATACAATTTAGCATCCACAACGGATGGAATATTTTTTCCTTGTACATGTAAGAAAGGTATTCTCAATAGTCACATCATCTGGCATGGTCTTGTAGCCAATGATGTCATGTATGACTCCTTTTTCTTGAAATATTGGATTACATTATCCTCCTTTAATATTTTAGGCATTGTCCAAATAGGACATGCAGTTTCAATGTCTTTTTGGTACCAAACCACAATCACGTTGCTGCTTAGGTTTTCTCCTGAACACTGCTTGTATGTGGACCCTCCCAAGGCAGTACATGTACAATGTAGGCACTGACCAAAATTCAGAGCTATGCTTTTAGCTGGAATTTTGTAAGCACCTTTTCATTGCTAATTATTTGATCATATACCATACCACAGGAATCCAGGGAAAGCCACAAGGTGAAAGACGCAGTCAGTACCTGATTCTTGCAGTCTGCTTCTATTACATAAAAACTACAAGTCATTAGCCTTTCCTTTTCTAAGCCCTTGGATGTCACACTAAAATCTAATTCAGCATCCCAACCAGGCTCCCTTTATACCTCAATAGATTTTTCCCCTCAAGGTCCAGCTCTGTTCTTATCAGGGTACCCCCCCCCCCAAAAAAAAAAATTATCTACTGGTACATGGCAACCCATCCAAAGTTGCTCAAATCAAAATGCGGTCTCGGTTGGGACTTGTTGGGACCTACATGAACATGCATCATTTTGTTGTAATGAATATGTGTAAATACAAATCTGCTCTGAACACACATCGGCCCGCTTACGGTAGTTTGCTGTTCAGATCCTACATGTAGTTAATCACTAGCGGTATGAATGGTGGCCGAACAAATAATGATTTTGAACTTGGCATGTAGCTGCTTCAAGCAATATCCAAAATGTTCTATCAAATCTCAGTACATTCTCACCTGAAATGTTTATGTTTTCTTGCAAATTTGTTTATTTCATGTCCTGGAATACAAGCTTTATGGCAAATGAAAAGGTTGATTTAATCAATCAAATCAATCAGAAGGAAAAGAAAAATATTTCCTTTTCCGAATTTTGAAAAAATTTTGGTGTTCATGGTGATCTCTTATATCTCATGTACACTACTTTACCACTAAAATTTCTGCAAATTTCAAAAAAAGGATCCCTGACTTTTCTAGCTATGAGTATAACAAAGAAATAACATTGCTCAAAAGAAAGATGAACTTTCTGCTCATTTCTGTAAATGGAGACATAGAATGTTTGAGTAATACCTAGGTATGACTTGAACCATCACCAACCCTTTATGCATTGTAAATATGTCCATTGCTATAAAAGTATAGTGGTTTATCTCTTGACACATTCATAATTTTGATTGATTATGTTGTTATATTCTTTATAATCACAGTACATTCACCAAAATATGAATTAGGATCCGAGTCTTCACACCAATGGAAAATTGTCAGGATTTTTTAAACCAAGGCAACCACAGAGAGAAGAGAAAATAGATGAACTCAATGTCAAATTCAATATTTCCTTAAAAAAAAGAGTAAAATTAGGAAGTTGGAGGAAATTATTAGCCTAAAATAGGCCTAAATGATTTCAGGAACAACATTTTGACTGTATCCCTGGTAAAATGCTTCAAAAATTACTGGATGTCCTTTCTTATACACAATATAATACCGTGAGTGACACGACATTTCGTGAGTGACACGACATTGTGAGTGACACGACACAACTTTAACAGTTAATTTTAGCTTTACCTTAACACATTGGACCAAGTTACTTCATATACAATAAGGTACAGATAAACTGTATTTGCTCCAGTACTGGGATAAATTAATTTTCAGAATACACAGCTCTAGAAAACTTTTTGCATTTAAAACGTGAGTGACACGACAACCCGTTTTGACAACTTCGAAACCCAATTTTTTTCAGAAAAACACTTCACAGAATTTTTTTTTGCTATTTAGAAGTTAGATACAATACACAGCTTGTATCTTGCCAACAAATGCGCTTCTAATACAAATTTTATATTGTGATAGGCAATATGTGAATTTTAATGCAAAAATCAACATTTTGTAACATTTATTTTCCCTTGCATAAAATTCACTGTATCTCAAGACATAATTAATAATTTCATGTAAATGAAATGGAAAAATATACTTTAAGATGTCTAGTTTCAAAAAACATTGAAGCCTAATGATTTCTAGCAAGTTTTAATTTTCACCCCCATGTCCACTTTTGTTTGAAAATGACCTAGTGTAATTGGTGATTCTCAAATTTGCTCCGAGTGTTATTGCGCAATGCTTTCGAGACCGGATCGTGGTACAAAACTTGATTCTCCAGAAAAAGATGGGATTAAATCAGTGATTTTTAAAGTGAATTCACTCTAGCTTAGTGAAAATATGTTTTCCCGAACTGAGCCTGTATTATATAGATCTAGATCTAGTGTGGGGATATCACTCGTGTCAAGGTGAATACATTTGATTGAGAGTGTTATGTTCCACGATCGAATGATTTTTTTGTTAGGGAGCCTAGGCTAAATTACGGTCCCTTTTTCATGTCGACATTGTCGATGTCGGGATTAATTTTTAAGCGACATGTCGACATGGATTTTTGTTCCCGACAACAGCACTAGTATTTACACACCAGCATTACAGTATTCAAATGCTCAAGTTCACCATCAGCAATTCTCTACTGGTGCGCCACTGTCCGGTCACTGCCTGACACAAATCAAAATCTAGAATTTAATTTGCAAACTTAGTTTAAGGGTGACTTTAGGCCTACCATTTTATAATTTTGTTCTCTAAATCTCTATATTTTCCTAACATTTTCTACTAAAAATTTGATGAAACTTCGCTTGTAAATTTTTCCAAATGACTTTCTAAAATTGATCGTCCGTACACACAACCTGTCCGGACTTACAACGACTGATCTCTCCCCTAACTGGATATGCGGGGAGGGTCCTTTGTTTGAAGCCCGCGAGTTCTATTGTCCGCCATACCAGTTCCCCCAAAAGGAACGCGATCGCTCCATTAGCATGTGCATTGTGAGCGATACGCTAGCTGTCTGCACACTGTAGCACTCATTGCTTTTTATACAAAACTTCATATATTTAAGGTGCCAGAATTCGCAATTTTCTTGAAACCATGGTACTTTCCCAGTATACAATTTGGAAACATAATTTTGAAGGGGTTGGTGTTTTTCTCACCTACGGAAGAATGGATGAAATCCTTGACTTAATTGTCTAGGGGTATTTTGGAGGTTTTCCAAATAACCATCTTAGGATCGATATGGCGAGGACTTTCTAGGTTATGAAGGCTTATAACACTGGGCTTGAACCCCCCCCCCCTTTAAGTCTACCCCACCCCCCCCAAAAAAAAAATCAAACAAGTGTAACATACAGCGAAAAAATTCATCGCTTAAGTGAAACTTTAAAAATATAACTTTCATATTTTATTTCTGATTTTGATTAAATTTTGAGCATTATTGTGTGTTTTTCTCTCTATTCAAATAATAATTTAATGAGGTGGACTCGCCCTTTAAAGAACAAGTCCACCCAACAAAAACTTGATTTGAATAAAAAGAAAAAATTCAACAAGCAGGCCCTGAAAATTTCATCAAAATCGGATGTAATATGAAAGTTATGGCATTCATTTCACAAAACAGTTATATGCACATCTCGGTTGGTATTCCATTATTTTAACATTTTGTGCTTCCGGCATGCACGGAGGTCCTAAACGTCAAATTCGTAAAAATTGAAATATTGTATAATTCAAACTATAACTTCACAAAAGAAATAGTGAGTAAAATCATTGACTCTCTCATTTGGATGTAACTGACTCGTTCATATCACTATTTTTTTAAATAAGCGAAACTTTGAAATGTCATAACTTTTTATTTTACATCCGATTTTAATGAAATTTTTAGCATTGCGCTTGTCTGATTTTTCTCTATTGATTCAAATCAACATTTTTCTGAGGTGGACTTGACCTTCTCTCTCTCTTTCCTTCTGTCACATCGATCGACGCTCTTCAATTATCCTCTACACAGTATACACTGTAGGAAGCGGGGGGGGGGGGGGGGTCCTGTACCCCTAAATTTTAGGTGGGGGACAGACCCCCCAAAATTTATGTTGACAACTTTTTTTTGGTTCTTTTTGCTTGTCAATTTTTTCCCTGCATCCCCCCCTAAATTCAGGTGGACCCCCCTAAAATCGTTGTGGTCTGCCCTGAAATTCTGGTTGATAACCCTTTTTTGATGCTTGTCAGATTATTTCTTTTGTTTTGCATCCCTTCCTAAATTTTGGGTTGATAACCCTTTTTTGCTTGTCAGATTATTTTTATTGCGTCACCATCTAAATTTCTGGTTGATAACCCACCCCTTTTTTTTTTGCTCCACCGAGACATTTTTTCTTTGAAGACATTCGGCATCTCAAAATAAGTTCTGTGAAATTTCTGAAGTCTGTAAATCCATCTCTGTAGCTTAATGTCTTTTTTACGTACTTAAAATAAAGAGTTCTTGGAAAAAACAATTCGATCTATTCTTGACAGAGAAATATCAAAAATTCACATGCCACAAGTTACATAAGCCCCCTAAAGTCCTAGTCCTATACCGTACATGTACCTATAGCTTGTAAATTTTATTGTCCTTTCACAAATAAAAGATAAAACAATTTTCAGAATACCTTGTAGATCCAGTCCTTGTCCCCAAAATCAGTCTATTTCGGTCAGGATCTATATGCTTTGCAAAATTTTTTTTTTTTTAACTCCTCCGAAACGGCAGATTTTCAGTCTTAACTTAAGTTTCACGATACATGCTATACACGGTCAGAATTTTCGTGTCTCAGTCGTGATATGCGAAGCATGATTGATAAACTCAGAAAATTTGGTGACATTTGTGAATATGAATAAACTGAATATTTATTTGAATAATGGTTTGAATTCATCACGCTTCCAGAGAAATCACAACAATCGATAACCCCCCCCCCCCCAGAGTTTCAAAGTTTTGGAAACTTGCTCTGGTAATTTAGAATTACCACACATGTATTTGAGCACATGGGACTACATAAAGTCTACAACTATGCAGTTCACCAGCTTGTCTTATCTGTTGTGATGTATGCCAATACATGTATCATTGCCTAACTACAACTGTAAGATATTTATGCCTAACTATATGAAACCACTATGACTCAACCAACTATTGTCATGATTGTCAGAAAATAATAATCACTCCTCATCTGTACCTCAACCAAGTCAGACGTGTATTTGAGCCTCCTTGTTTCCTCTTAGTAGAAACATCACATGGTGTCAGAAGTGATCACATTTTGAGTGAACCTGTTACACTGAATTGAATTTGAATTTTGAAATCGTCCGAGTTCTGATTTTGAGGAGTCACCATGTCGGGATTAAAACCCCCAGGACCCCTTTCCTTTGAGGGAAATGTGTCCAGAAACTGGAAAGACTGGTTGAGAGCCTTTGAATTTTTTGAGACGGCTTCCGAGCTGACAAGGAAACCGGAAAGTGTGAGATACGCAACATTTCTTCATGTTGCCGGACCCACAGCCCAGCAGATCGTTGAAACTTTTCAATTCACATCTGATGAAGACGGTAAAGTGAGTGCATTGAAAACAAAGTTATCTGGATATTGTGAACCGCGGAAGAACTTATCCGTTATCCGGTATCTTTTTAACTCGCGGAACCAGAAGACAGGAGAAAGTTTCAGTGCCTATGTAACCGACCTGAAAGCCCTGACTAAGGACTGTGAGTTTGGGCTGCTTGGAGATGACCTGCTAAAAGACAGAATAGTGTGTGGCATCAGAGACACGAACTTGAGAGAAAGGCTGCTTCAAGTTCAAGACCTGGATCTGCAGAAATGCCTTGAAATTTGCAATGTAGCCGAAAACAGTGCAAAGCAGATGGAGGAACTCCAAGACGCTAAAGGATCGCCCTCCAACGCCGATATCGACTTTGTGCAACGTAGACGACATTATGATAAAGAACAGAACCGAGAGAAATGCCCTTATTGCACATACGTACACCGAGGCAAGAAATGCCCAGCAGAAAATGAAGTGTAGGGAGTGCGGAAAGATAGGACATTTCTCAAGATCGTCGAAATGCCATCGACAGCAAAATGATCAACGCCAGAGATCAAAGGATGATAATGACCACCGACAAGTTCGACGTCAGCGACCACACCAGCCTGGACGAAGCTACCGACGACGAGAGGTAGAGGACCTCGAAAGAGATGACGAGGATGGACGCCACAATAGACCAACCCGTGAATCGACAAAGAAATATCGATATAAAGATGAATCTGATGATGATGAATTAGTTTACATTGATTTAGTTGTTGATAAACTAGACAAGGAAGAATGGAAGAAGCAGTGTTCCATTGATGGAGTGAACGTTAACTTTAAGTTAGATTCTGGAGCACAAGTTAATATTCTTCCTGAGCATATTTTCAGAAAGACAAAATTGATTCTGGAAAAGACGAGAGTGAGATTGCGCTCATATTCTAAGCATTTGATGATTCCACTGGGGAAGACAACCTGCAATGTGATGGTGGGTAAGCATAAATACCTCATTACATTTCAAGTGGTTGATGGTGATGTGACACCATTATTGGGATTGAGAGCATGTGAAAACATGAATCTAATTAAGAGAATTGATGATGAAGTTGACGAAAACGTTGATGATGTGACAAAGAAAGCGAGCGATCGAGCAAGCAAAGCGAATGATGATGCTCCCAATCGCGCACGCGAGCGAAACAATGACCCTACCGAGGCGCATGCTGATCTATTTACAGGATTAGGGAGACTAAGAAATCATGAGTATAGTATTGCTATTAGTCAAGATGTAGAACCTGTTAAGTGCCCGCCGCGAACAATTCCACATAAGATTAGAGATAAAGTTAAGGAGGAATTGGCACGCATGGAAGAATTAGGTGTTATAGAGAGAGTAGACAAACCCACCGAATGGGTTAACCAAATGACAGTAGTTCATAAGCCGGATGGTCGAGTCCGAATTTGTTTAGATCCCCGTGGTCTGAACACAGCCATCCGAAGAGAGCACTTTCCGATGCCTACTTTTGAACAAGTAGCCGCCCGAATGGCTGGAGCGCAAGTTTTCTCGAAATTTGACGCAACAAGTGGATATTGGCAACTTCCACTAACTGAGAAGAGTTCGTATTATACGACATTTAATAGCCCGTTTGGTAGATATAGATACAAAGTCATGCCATTTGGTATATCATCTGCCAGTGAAATTTGGCAAAGAGCAATGACAGATGAGTTCGGACAACTCAAAGGAGTAGAAATCGTAGCAGACGACATACTTGTCTGGGGAAAAGACGAAAAAGAGCATGATGCGAGACTAGAAGCACTGTTAGAGAAAGTAAAAGCATCAGGGCTCAAGCTGAACAAAGCGAAATCAGTAATACGCAAAGATAGAATTGAGTATGTTGGACACGTTATCTCGAAAGACGGTGTCAAACCGAGTGATGATCGAATCAAATCGATACTTGATCTACCCTACCCGACTAACAAGAAGGAGGTTGAAACCCTTCTTGGCATGATGACTTATCTCGGAAAATTCATTCCGAACCTTTCTGAAATCACAGCGCCATTGCGACAATTAACACAGAAAAATATAGCTTGGCATTGGGAACCTGAACATGCAGATGCAGTTGATGCTTTAAAGAAAAAGATAACATCAGCCCCAACGCTTAAGCTGTATGATGCCCAGAAACCCGTTTCCTTGGCAACCGATGCCTCGAATGAAGGACTAGGTGCAGTATTGATGCATGACGAGTCCAACCCGATAGCATACGCATCTAGACGCGTAAATGACGCAGAAAGGAATTATGCTGCAATTGAGAAAGAAATGAGTGCGATTCTATTTGCATGCCGTAAATTTCATGACTATATATTTGGACAGAAGGTGACGATATTCACCGATCACAAACCATTGATAGGGATTTTCAGCAAACCATTGCATAAACTTAGTCCCAGACTACAGCGAATGAGGCTCCATCTCATGTCATATGACATAGATTTGCGATGGAAGCCAGGCAAAGAAATGTTTGTGCTCGACGCACTAAGCAGACTGCTGCCGATAAGCAACTCAGATTTCAAATCTGAACAAACCCATGACATCGCAATAGAGACAGTCGATTGCATAATGCAAATGTCAGCCCCTAGACTTGAACAATTCAAAGTGCAGACGAAACGTGACCCTATTCTACAAAAGATAAACACGTTCATACGCAATGGATGGCCAGAAAGTAAGCGCGATATTCCGAACAATATCCGTCCATACTACTCATTCCGTGATGAGTTGACAGAAATTGATGGCCTTATCATGAAAGGTAACAGACTTGTAGTACCATCTTGTCTACAAAAGGATATGTTAGATGTCCTGCATTAGTCGCACTTAGGAATAGTCAAGATTAAAGCAAGAGTGCGGCAAGTCCTATTTTGGCCTGGGATGAGCGCACAAATTGAAGACAAGGTAGCAAGATGCATTACATGTCAAACTACACGAAAAGCCCAACAGTCTGAACCGCTAATACCGCACCCAATGCCTAACCGACCTTGGTCTAAACTTGGGATGGATATATTTCATTTGGATGGAGTCAATTATCTTCTTGTAGTAGATTACTATTCAAAATATCCCGAAATACAAATGCTCACAGAAATGACGTCTCACAAAGTTATTTCTTCTGTGAATGAAATCTTCTCAAGAAACGGTATACCTGATACCGTCATATCAGACAATGCCCGTCAATTTGTTTGTTCTGAATTTAGGGAGTTCACAAAAAAGTGGGAGATAAAGCACATAACATCCAGTCCCACATACCCACAAAGTAACGGTCAAGCTGAAAGGTGCGTTCAGACAATCAAGATGCTCATGGAACGAGCAAAGATGAGTGGGAATGACCCCATGTATGCATTGCTAGAATATAGGAACACACCCATGGATGGTTTAAGAGGATTTGCACCATCTCAAATCCTGAATGGGAGATTATTAAGAAGTTGCATTCCAGTACAGTCATCCCTTCTCTGCCCTCAGGCTATACCCCCGTTGCAAACTGAGCTAAAAGAAAGACAAAGAAAGCACATGGCAAACTTCAATTCAAGAGCCAGACCCAGTTCCCTTTCCCCATTGCGAACCAATCAAAAGGTTATATTTCGTGCAAAGCCAGGCACGTGGCAATCTGGTTACATAACCAGCACAGCGCAGACCCCAAGAAGCTACAATGTAAAGACAGAACAAAGAGAGTATAGAAGAAATAGAAAACATATTCGACCAATGCCCCCTTCTCCTTCCGCATCCAGCGCCCAGAGCTGCAGCGCGCCTTTGTCACGTCAACAACGCGATCAACAAAATGATCAACGATCACAGAGACATGAAACAATCACACTCTCAAAGCCCACAACCACTCGAAGTGGAAGGGTATCCAAACCACCTGAGCGTCTGCAATTGTAATACCCATAATATTGTTAATTTCATATGTTTCTATTTACTTTACTTTGCTCTCACTCACTATCAAATATTAATTCTGATCAATTTCTGCATGAACATTGACGTCTCATTTGTGTAATGAATACTTCGTTAATAATGATTGATAACTGTTGAATAATTATATTAATTGTAACAAATAACCAGTTAGTATTGATGCAATACCAACAAAATATATATCACCAAGCCTTTTATTCTTAGATTTAAATCTTTGTCATACCCATCATACGGAAGTGATGATAGTAACACAATAGAAGTTCGAACAGAACCAGAACTAGATATTTAGTGAACAATAGAACCTATTACAGTCATGAATAGACCAACTCTCACTATGCGTGTAAATACATCTGTAAATAAATCAGTGGTAATTGAAGAAAACCACATAAGTAGTATTGATGATGGAAAGTAACCATCAGTAACAATTGTAGATTAACACAACTTTGATCAATTGTAGAAGTAGCGGTAACTACCAAAGCAATTCTTGGAAGATAGGAAGAAAGGAAATTATTGTATCAAAGAAGTTGAAAGTACATGTTGATTAATTGACTAACAGATAAACTAACCAAATTCATTAAGAACTTGTAATCATCTAGTACAGAAATAGACTGGGAATAATGAAAACTGTTATCTCTGAAAAGAATCCAATTAGGACTTGGGAACAATTGATACCTCAATTATAAAAGAGTTGTTATTCACAATTCTATTGAGCATTGTTTGTAAAAAGTTTCTTGATCTGAAGGTTCTTGAACTAAGGGGGGAGATGTATGCCAATACATGTATCATTGCCTAACTACAACTGTAAGATATTTATGCCTAACTATATGAAACCACTATGACTCAACCAACTATTGTCATGATTGTCAGAAACCTTTGTAACTTGTAAATAAAAATCACTCCTCATCTGTACCTCAACCAAGTCAGACGTGTATTTGAGCCTCCTTGTTTCCTCTTAGTAGAAACATCACAACTGTGAAAAGTAATCCCATTTTCTCTGTTTCCACGGTCGTCACAATAAGTGAAATTATACGTGGCACAGGACGACATCTTAAACTTTGTATCAGGTATAAATTCACATTGAAAAGTGCTGTTATAAGAGTTGATTTGGTAAGTATAATTAAGAATTAACACTATCATGACTATTGCCGTGTACCAGACTCTACTCCGATTTTGGCTTTTTTGGGGGAACTCGGCGTGCGGAGGTACAACTTCCGGTGCTTCAACACGGAATAGGCCAATCAGCGTTATTGTTCCCATCCAGGTAGGGGAGAGATCAGTGGTCCGGACACACAACAACTGGGTATATGATGGTGGGCCCCAAGTCTGCGCACCTAACAATTCGAGTTAAGATTTAACATGAATTTCTTCTTATTTCACAAAATCTTTCAGTTGATAATGTTCCTTACATCATTATTCATAATGAGTTAGTGTGCCAAATATCTCATAAAAATGTGAAAGAAATATATGATTTTCTTGGAAAAAACCTCGGGCAGTCATTTTCAAATTGAAAAAAAAAATGGTACCCCATGTCTGCGCACTCATTCACTTTGCACACGATTCGGGGATTTTGATGAGAAAGGCTGCATTTTGAGGCTGTCACATGAAATGCCCTGAATTCATTATATTTCCACCATTTTGAGTCGGATTTTTTAATGAATACCTGTCTATGTATTGCATGTGTAAAGTTCGTGTTCGTTGCGTATCTTCTTTTACTAGAATCGCGCAGATACGCGGGTGCGCAGACTTGGGAGACCGCGCAGACATGGGGGAACTGACCATACAATTACTCACTATACTTGTAGCCATATCACTATCAGCATAATGACACCAGTACCACCACACGAATCAGTCAACAGTACACAAATGACAAAATAAAAAAAATGATCACCGAAGTTCCAACTCTCGTCGGCAACAACACTGAAAATACAACATAACAGACAAGTAAAACAGATTTTTAAACAATCAAAGTTGTCGTCTCAAAATCTACGATCATTCTTCTTACAAATTTGTATCAATAGAGTGAATCATAGCACCAAACAAGAAACATTTCTAGAATCATACCTTCACGAGTTGCATACTCTGCGGCCGCCATGTTTGATGCTTAATGAAAACGATTAACGTACGCGCGTTCACACGCGCTCGTCGAACGCGCGCGCCGTGCGACCTTTATTTGCTCCACTGCACGCTGATGAGGGCTCGTGCATGGGCAGGATCGAAGTGATGGGGGCGTTTACTCTGGGGGTAATTGGTTATTATGCTCTCAAAAAATACCCCCATACCCACACACTCAGGGGAGAGAGAGAAGAGAAGAGAAGATCGAGAAGAGAAGAGAAGATCGAGAAGAGAAGAGAAGAGATGAGAAGAGAAGAGAAGAGAAGTGAAGAGAAGAGAGAAAGAAGAGAAGAGAAAAGAAGAGAAGAGAAAATTCAGAAAATCCAGGAGAGAACTGAGAGAGGGGAGGATCATATCGAAGAGCAGACAAGAAAGTGAGAGGTGGGCATATTTTTTTTAGGTCGACTATCAAAGTCTGCGTGTAGTAATTTACTAGCACTGTAATGTAACAGCCTTAAAGGTCAAGTCCACCCCAAAAAATTGTTGATTTGATTCGATAGAGAAAAATCAAACAAACACATATACGCTGAAAATTTCATCGAAATCGGATGTAAAATAAGAAAGTTATGACATTTTCAAGTTTCGCTTATTTTTCACAAAACAATTAAATGCACACGCAACTCAGCGATATGCAAATGAGAGAGTCGATGATGTCCATCACTCACTATTTCTTTTGTTTTTTTTTCTTGTTTGAATAATACAATATTTCAATTTTTACAGACAATAAGGACCAACTGAATTAACCATAAACTATTAAAATAATGGTAATTCCACGTGTTCAGGGAGAAATAAAACTTTGTTTCACTTGACAAGGAGGAGAAAATTAGAATGATATTTCATATAATAAAATACAAAAGAAATAGTGAGTGGGTGACGCCATCAGTACTCTGCCAATCTGCATACCGACCAAGATGTGCATATAACTATTTTGTGAATTAAGCGAAACTTTAAAATGTCGTAACTTTCTTATTTTACATCCGATTTTGATGAAATTTTCTGTGTATTGCTTGTTGGATTTTCCCCTTTTTTCAAATCAAGTTTTTGTTGGGGTGGACTTGTCCTTTAATGAATTGCTCATCTTTTTCCCCCAGTGTCAAATATTAACATAAGAAAGAGATTTTCCAGATACACAAGAATGAATCTTTAATAAAACCTAAAACGAATTGAAGCCATCGGCATTTTTTTTAACCCATCGCCTCGGCATCTTCACTCAGATAAGTTCAATCTCAGCAACAAACTCAGCCCTGGACCAGTGTTGTAGTGCCTTGATGCAAATTGGCTATGTCAGTGGCATGATGAACCAAAGGTATTGAGGGGCCAAGCATAAGTTCTGCCAAAAAAAGTTGAAAGCGGTTGAATTGAGCGAGCGAGCAAAAATTTTCACCCTCTTACTATAAAAGCTAATTTTGTGATAGATTGTGACAATATGTTAAGAAAATAATATCACATTTACTCCTTTACCTTTCCCTTTTTTCCTTGTCTAAGTTAATTCTTGGTGGTGGAACTTGCTAAATGCAGTCCTTAACAGCTTACTTTGCAGACCTGTCAGTATATCAAAAATTTCAGCTCGCGCTTAATTCTTTAGTTAGATACACATCTTTTTCATGATTACAAAAACAGCCCGGAATATCTAACTTTTATGTCTCAATGTCAAAAAGTTTTTGCTCATGATTCGCGCTGGCAACATCTCCTAAGGATGCCCTTTTAAAAGTGATAAGGACTGTAATTGACCAAACATCGAGTTTTTCAACTTCAAAATTGAACTTTTTTAAACCACTAAATCAAAATATCTATCTTATCAATTAGAAATCACTAAAAAATGTTTGGTCAACTTAATTTCCACAAAATACTCTACTTCACGTAGTTAATAATCTCATTCTGAAAATATCTGTTTGCACCAAATGTCAATTTTGACATATAAGTGCCCTTTTGGCTTTAACCCCCCAAACAAAAATATGTTCTGCCGCCCCTGTCCCAGGGAGTGGAGAAAGACATACGTAGAGAATGGGCATGCCAGGATCAGATGACCATGGTAATAATGATTAATTGCAATGTAAATCACATGAAAAAATAATAAATTATAATAATAATTTGATAATAAAAATAATAATTATATGTACAAAGGTATATATCATCATTTTAATATGTCTAAATCTACCATGAAATTATTTTTGTTTTTCATGTACAAAGATCAAAATTTTTGCTCACTCGGTACGCTCGCTCGCACCTATTATACATTTTGCCCTATGTGCCATGTATGCTGCCTAAGCATTGTTGGCTCATTGTTCCATGTATCGAAAGTTTGAAATGCCTTGGCCTTGAGGTTTTCAGTCCTTGGTCTTGGCCTTGGGTTTCCATGCCTTGGCCTCGGGTATTGAAGCCTTGGCCTTGGGTATTAAAGCCTTGGCCTTAGAGGTTTATGCCTTGACTACAACACTGCCCTAGACCCTACCACCCCCACCCCTCCCTAAAACACCCACATCCCCTATCCGGGGGAGAACTGGCTCTGGGTTCCAATTAATGCCCAGGACCAAAATCCAATTGAAACCAGTTGGATTTCCAACTGGTTTCAATTGGTTTTAACTGGAATTTAACAATTTCCAGTTGAAACCAATTGAAACCAGTTGTGCAACTGGAAATCCTAACTGGAACCAGTTGGTAACTGTAAATGACTTACAACTGGAAATAATTTCTAACTGGAACCAGTTGGGCAACTGGAAATTTCTAACACGAACCAGTTGGGTACTGGAAATCCTAACTGGAACCTTTTAGGTAACTGGAAATCCTAACTGGGATGGAAGATGCCTGACATTGTGTTTTATTGTAACACTTAAGGAAAAAAGTGTTAAATTTACGAGTTGTCAAGGTATTTATCAATTTGTAAAGACATCAAACTTCTATTTGTTATATGTATTTTATGAATTGAAGTTGTCAATAAAAACTACTTGATACAAAAAAAAAGCTCCACAAGCTCCAGGAGTCTACGTACACAGTACTGGTTGAATTGAAAATTTTTGTTGAAAAGGTAAAGTTGAAAATGTTTGGAACTCAAGACTCTAGCCCTCTCGTGGTATCAAAGGGTGAAATGAAAGAAAAAAAGAACATATAAACATTAGAACACTTTACAAGTTGCATTGTAATAATGATTACAATGTAATAAAATGAACTACTACTAATACTAAATAACAATATTAAGAAAGAACAATATTGATAAAATTAATAATTATTGTGATGGTAATAACAATATAATTATGATAATAATAATACATAGTAATAGGAGAAAACATATGATATAGCCAGTGTATTTTCTTTTGCTTGGTTTGTATTTGTTTTGTGTTTGATTGGCAGAGAATTTTTTGTATACCACTGCCCAGTTTCCAATTCAAAGGGGGGGGGGGGGGTGGGCGTTGGTGGAAGATGAAACATTTTATGGGATATAACAGTAATATTTATTATTCAGACAAACAATGAAGTTTGAACCAAAATGAAGCGAGACGACTTTGTTCTCACCATGGTCCATGTTCTCACACTATCATGGTAGGGCCTATTTAGTTTCAATACTTTAATGTCCTATGTCAAATCTTTCTTAATGAAAGTGCAAAAGTAACATGATCCTTCAGTATGTGTTACTCACTATATATCAGACCAAATTATTATTCTGTGAAAATGCGATATGAGTTGTTATGTTACGATGGATATGGTTTATATAACAACTATGTCCCCCACTTCAAATCCCCACAAAACAAAAAAAAGATATATAGCATATTAAAATAATCTTAGATCTGTAAGTTGTTTGCATGTTTTCGAAAGAAAATATACTCCTATAATTTGTAATTGAATTCTTTTATTCTGATCATCAATATTCCATGACGTCAATGAAAAAAATGCACAACACAAGGTAATCAATTTTTAATACATTTTTGAAAGTCTTTATTGCATTAAATAAACAATAATTCACGACAATTAATGTCTCGTAATTGAATAATAAATTATTTCTGAACTCATTTTAAGTTCTACATTCTCATGAAAATAGGGTATTACATCATTTGGTTTCACAGGCACTTATACAGAGAAGTTGAAAATAAACCTACATAAACCACTTCAATTATCCCTTAGATTGGACCCCTACGAAAATCTGCATTTGCTGGTAGGGCGTTCCATCCCACGAGTGGTAAATAAATGTAGAATAAGTAAACTCACTTAGTTTGCTCATGACTACACAAAAGGATTTTATCCATTAGCCCATTAGCTTTGTTATTGACTAAATTTAAATAGTTATTGACTATTCTTCTACTACTGCTACTACTAATACTGTATATCAACAGAACATATTCTTCAGTTATGCTTATGGCTACAGGCACTTAGGGCCTGCAACACAGTACTGATTGACCATACATCTTTGATTCATATAACTGGGTCCCGTCTTACAAAGAGTTGCGGTTGATCCCATAAAACACAACTATGGAAAGCCAACAACATCAACATCTAAAATGCATGTTTATCTAAATCATTTTGTAGATATGATGCATATTCATACATTCATTGTTTTCTTGACAATTCAGTGTGCTTCTCTTTGTTTATTAAAGGAGATTGTGCAAATTTCCAGTAGAAAAAAATATGGAATGGATGGTTTTCCATAGAGTCGAGATTGACTGGATCAATCGTAACTGTTTGTAAGACAGTGCCGTGATTTCACATAATGATGAATGTAATCAATTGTAAAAATCAATCCTATGCTCAAGTGTTAGGCTTTGGGTAACAGACACTTGATCTTAATCAAGGAAAAAAAATATATCGCCATGATAGTAATAGGAATCTACAACAGTTGGAATAAATATGTTCTCTAACAATATATGTTTGTGTGGTCCTGAAAACAAATGATACAAAACATCATCAAATGATCAGCATGCTCATGAATTGCACTTTTCATTGTACAAAAACATTGACTAACATACAATCTGAATACAATTTAAGAATATGATTCAATATAATAATACAATTTGTACCCATTTTTACAAACTGACCCTGAAGTCAAGCAAACAAATTTATGGTTAATAATAATAATAATAATGGGTATTTAGAGGCGCTAAAAACAAAAAGTACCATAGCGCGTACAAAAGTAGGAAACATTTAATATTTGCAATGATTACTATACAATATTCAAGATAAAAAGGAAAATATTAATTATTGAGGAAAAAGGTATGTCTTAACCCTAAATAGACTGGGCTATTTCGACGCCTAAGAAGACTGGGGGGGGGCTGATTCAGCCCCCCCTTATGATCTCGGCCGTCGATCGCGCGATCGCGACGAAAATTGGCACATGTGTTACCCATGGCATTATCTACAAAACTATAACATCAAATTCTGCAAAAAACTCATGTTTGATTAATTATGCTAATTTATGCGTAAAATCATAAGTTTGCTGTAATTAATAAAATAATGCCCCTGAAATGCTAATTTTTTGTACTTTTGGGTCACACAAGTAAACAGCATGGACTATATCCGGGAACTTGAGGTTACTGTTGAGAATTGTATCATGTGCTCTTAATATAATCTTGTTTAATTATATCTAGCTCGCTGACTTTTACTTTCAAGTCTTGTGCATCTTTTAAAACCAATTTTGCGACGCCCGGGTATGTGGTTACGAAATTAAACAACATTTTGTTTTCACCCCAAAATCATAAATGTAAGATTATTTTTAGTTTGGCAGGTCTAAACGGACTTATTTTATGATGTTTATGATTTAAAAAGAGTCCCCGACAAAGTTTATCAGTAAAACAATGAAAAAGATTACAATGAAATACACAAGAAATTGCAAAAAAAATGCATAAGAACTTGATCTGATATCACTATTTTATTCACATACATTTGCTAAGAATACCACAAAGAGTTTCTATGCCAAAAATTAGAACATTTTAAGTTTAATTTAGGGAAAAAGAGGAAAAAGTATGATTTTGCTCACTAATCAGCATAATCACTTAATGGCAATTTGCATGAGATAAAATACTCGACAATTTTGTAGATTATGTCCCAGGCAACCTGAATGCCAATTTTTGGCATGATCGCGCATTTGACGGCCGAGATCCCCTGGCCATATGACCTAGATAGGGTTAAATGGGATTTCTAGGAGATCATTGTTGTTTAAGGTTGGCTTTATTACCTAATCCAGCAAACCTGCAAGATTACGCTAACTACAGCAACACCAACATGCTAAAAAGTTAATGCAAATCTGTTGGATTGCTCAGTGTATGGTAGGCTCTAAACGGCACAGGTAGCTAAAAGTTAAAGGTAAATATGACGAAAAGGCAGAGCTGCAGATGCTGATAAATATGCACCAGCAGCAACAAGGATTGAGTTGTTAGTTACAAAGCTAGGGCTGTTGCTTGTGTTTCTTCAGGCAAGGCATAGAGCAGAACTTGAAATCCATGTACGAAAAAGGAGTTTTTCCAGCAAGAGAAGAACCACAGCTCCAGCATCGCCTGATGCAAAAATAAATTGGAGAAAAAAATGTGTTTATCACAAGAGTCCTATTCACCCTTTTGCAAATACATACCGTATCTTAAAAACATGTAGATGGATCTTGTCTTATAATTTTTTAAAAGATAAATACCAGTAGTGATAATGACCTCAAAATGAGTTTGAACAGAATCCTATGAAATTACCGCCGACATGTTTGTATGCATAAACAAAAAATATGTCCCAAATATCTCTGGAAGAAAATGCGTAAAATGCTGAGAATGAGCAAAATAAGGATAGAATTCCATGAAAATGTCAGGTATTTTTCTAACACTGTCCCACATATGCTTTTCTGTGTAAGTTATCATCAGAATTATCGATTTTGAGCAAAGATTTCATGATTTTACAAAGATAAGTTTACATCAATATATGTATGATAAGATCTTGACAATTACGGTAACCTTGATTTAAAAGACTTTCTCATGAAAAAATTGTTTGCTGCAGCTACTGGTTTTTACCTTTAACATGGACATGTGCTTTAAAAAAAACACCATCCCACTGATTCAAATACTTTGTCAAGGCCTTTCTATGTACTTCTTAACTATCCATCCTATCCAATATTCATGATATTCATATCTTTTGGTTAAAAAGTGCTACGCACACCCTACTCCATGTTTTGGCCACTAAAACAATAATTGAACACCTCAGAATGATCAGCTTAATCTATGAGCCTTGACCACTCTACAGAATGGAATTGACGTTTAAAGGTCATATTATTATTGTTACTATTCATAATATTATCAACATATTAGTATCATATCATAAGTAGTAGGAGTAATTATTATTGTTCTTGTTGTTATAATTATATTATTATTATTATTATCATTATCATCATCACCAATCCTTATTATCATTATTATTACCATAGGCAGTTTGTAAATGAATATAACAGGCAAATAAAAATTCTGTAATTTTCTTACACAATTTTACTTGATAAAGACTTGTATTATAATACTCAGTATATACATAAATACAAAATGTTTTAAAATTAAGGGTATACATATGGAAAAATGGTGAAAGAAATAAATTATTCTCATCCACATTCAACCTGGGCTATTTGATTGTGAATTCATGAAAGGGATATTATCCCATCAAGTACTGAATCCTGCGATTCCCTTATACTTGGTACAGAGACCAACCAGTTACAGCAGACAATGGGTTAAACTATACTTTGTAAATACCACCAAAGTTGTTTCAATACTCACTGCATATCAGATGTTGAAGAGACCTGTTGAGCAAATCTCTTCTCAGCAGCGAGTGCTCGCTTCTCTCTATCGCTCAGCTTTGCATACCATTCTTTCTTCTCATTCTCTTTCCTCTCTGCTTCTTTCACTTCCTTCTGCTCCTAAAGTTGATATGAATATATATTCAAAGTGATTGGTTGAAATTCTCAATTTAAAAACAAACAATTAGAATTTTCGACATTAATTTTTTGTATGGAAACAGCATTCCCTATGTTTGTGGAATTATTGGGTTACAGTTAGAGGCAGTGAGATGTGAGGCAGTTTTCCATACTCATTTTTTTTAATTTTTAAGGTAATTTTCCTTCCTAAAATCAGTTTGTCAGTTGCAAGCTTTCAGTAACAGGATGGTTGCTCAGCTCAGAACTCAAACTATCTTTATCCAGAGTTGTAATCTCCATCTCATACTACATCAGCTGACATTATAATAAAAAAAATCCCCTTATATTTTCATTCATGAAAAAATAAAGAAGTTTTTCCCCTAAAATTGGAGGTCATTTCTTCCGCGGAAAATTTGAAAAGCCTCACTTTCAAATGGGGAGGAGGCACACTTGGGAAAAAGCGGTATATTTACATTACAAATTTTTATTATGGCTCTCCTGACCCCCCCCCTGGATACGCCAGTGTCACCATCACCTAATCTCCCCAGGGTAGGCTACTTCACGAACAGAATTATGATGTTTTCAAGTTAAAATCAGGGATGTTACCAGAGCTGCCAACCTGAAAAAGAACATTTCAGTATTTTTAAAGCTGAAAATCAGTATTTTGATGATGATATCAGTATTTTCAATGAAATACCATAAGACAACACATAAAACGCAAACTTTAGAAATCAGTATTTTGCATGAAACCTTCAGTATTCTTCTTATTCTCCAGTACTAAATACTGAAAATCTGTACTACTTGGCAGCTCTGTGTTACGATGGCTTGATTAAAAGGTCTGAAAGCCATCGAGAATTACCCCTTTCCTAGGTTTTGTTTTGGCAGCTAAATACGCTTAAAAATCTGAATTCAGACTTAGATTTAAGTCTGAAAAGTGGCATCTAAGTATATTCAATCTGTACCACATGTAACAATGGGAAATGAAGGAGTAGATATTCTAAGATTGAGCAAAGACTGAATGACATACCTTTTCTTTTAAACGCTTTGCTTTCCTCGCATTCCTCTTTCGCTCTGACTGTTTTGCTGATTTTTCTCTTTCCTGCTCTTCTGTGAGAGGAACTGGAATCTGAAAATTAAAAAAAAAAATGATTTGGAAAAATAAGAAAATACAAAGAGATCAGTCCATGGTACTTTCATTTTTTTTCTTCAAGGTATTAACAGTATAAAGATCCATGAAAACTGACAAACAATTCATGCATTTCATAATACATCGCTCCTTGTTTTATTGTGTTGAATAGAAATAAAAAATAGATATCCTCCGAAAATTAATTTTACCCAATTTATTGTGGGCCCGGCAATTACCTGGCAGTGCCAGATCAACATTGCTCTATTCCTTTAATTGTTGAGTGCTAAACAAGATAGCAGCAACTCCAATCTTTTAACGTCTTTTGGTCCGACGTGACCAACTTTTCAACTCCCAACCTTTCAGGTGTGAGACAGATGCTCTACCAACTGAGCCCACTCACTGGTTGAGATATGTAAAAAGTGTTCTCAACATCAAGCATTTATCACCGTTTTTGTTAAAAGTGACTACAGGCCTCATTCAAAACCTAGTTTTCCTGGGATCTCCCTCTATGTTCTGCTAATTAATCCTTAGCAGAGCTGCCAACCTGAACAGGAACATTTCAGTATTTTTAAAGCTGAAAATCAGTATTTTGGCGAGGAAATCAGTATTTTCAAAGAAGGACAATACATAAACTGAAACTTGAGAAATCAGTATTTTGCATGAAACCATTAGTATTCTTCTCATTTTTCAGTACTAAATGCTGAAAATCCGTACTACTTGGCAGCTCTGCCTTAGGTTTCCCTGTGTTTGGGATTCATGGGTCAGTTTTGTTTTTCTTCCTTTATTTTACCTGAGCTCTGTCATAGTCGTACCGGTCGGGGTGATCGGATCGAAATCTTCTGAACGTTTCTCGTGTCTTCTTATCAAAGGAACATCCATATGCTGGCTTTCCTTTCTTGTTTCTGAATACGAAAAAAAAATAATCACATATGTGATAATTACTCAATGCTAAACACTATATACATGACTTTAAGTGATGTATTCCACTTACAACTTGTCAATATTAAACAAATAATCAGCTTTTTAAAAAATCAATATACCTCACTGTACTGTTATGTACCGAAGACAAAGCAAAGACGAATAATAATTATTATACAGTAAGTGATGAGCATCTCTATATACTGTCAACTTGTCATAAAACTTTCCAAAGACAAGAGATGTGGTCTTTAGTGACAGGTTGTTTTATTAATGCATTAATGGAGAAATTTATCAAATCGAAACTAATATTTAGGTCTTTATACATAAATGGTCTTTTCATAAAGGTCAGGCTGATCGCAATCACTTTATAATGAGTCATCTTTGGAGGTCAAATTTATGACAGATTTCTTGCTTGAACCACTACCTAATGTTTAATTCAAACAACAAAAAATATATATCTGTTTCTTCGTGTTCAAATCTCAAATTTTCAATCTTCCCAAAACCAGCAAAGTAATATTCATCATTGAACATCACAATAATAATAATAAAGCAATATTGACTGGCCTCGTGGTGATACAACATATATGGCCTAAACTAGATTTATATCGCTCGAGTCGCAGACAAGGGTGATATCAATTTAGTGAGGGCTATATATGTCCTTTCGCCCCCATGCCAGTCAATATTGCTATTATTAAAATCAGGCATCTGGAGCAAAAATCGTTAAAATTTTGATATTTTAAATTTTTAGAATGAGAATCTAGTTTATCATGTTGAGCAGACTGGGCCTCTGAACTTTAGCATTGTGACGTAATTGAAATGACGCGTTCCTGGCCTAGGGACGCAGTATCCAGAGTTGTCTTAACTTGATTACCATTATGATGTATAGCACTGCGCGGTTCAAGGACACGTGCAAAAACGTTTACAATACCCGGATGTTAGCGCAACTTTTTATTGCCTGCTACATTTCCATGCATTTTCTCATTGACTTTCCTGAGCAGGCAATAAATTGACCGGCCATTTGATCCCAGTCTTACGCAGGCAACAATGTTTCAAAGTTGCCCTGCTCAGATGTCTGATATGGTTCATAATAACAATTACTACATGACTACTCTTAGTAATACCGAATAGGCAGGAGTGCAATAGTACTTGTTTTCATGAGATAAAAGAAAGATGCTCTATTCAACGAGGCATAGCCCTGTTGGATAGAGTGTCTCTTTCACCGAATGCAAAATGTCATACCATTATACCAATATGAATATTCACTATTTCTGTTGTACAACACCTCTAAGTTAGCCAAAATACAAATCATAAATGTATTCCTACGTTAGTCCATGAAAATGATGTAGGAATTATTGAAATAAAAATCAGTGATTCAAAAGCCAGTAGACCCTATGCATATTGCATCTGCATTTATTTACTGAATGCAATGAATTGAAACATATTTAGATGTCACCTATCAAGCTGGTACATTTTCGATGGTACATGTATAACGGTACGAATGTTGAACATTCAGCCTTCCATTTGCATTCGTAAAACAAGCTAATAAAGAAGATGTTCTAGAACATAAAATTATCTTGCTTACTTGACACCAGGGTCAGCACCAAACTCCATGAGATGGTAGATGATATCGCACTGGCCATCTTCTGCAGCGACATGTAGAAAGGTATAACCCAGGTCATCGAGGGATTTGTTTAAGAACCTGAGGACGCCAGGGCAATGTTTGTCTTTATCCTCTGCATCTCTCGCTGCTTTGTCTTCCCCTCCTCCAGGATTGCCTTCAGGAAGTTGTTCAGGTTGTTTCGGCATGTTGGTAGCATCGGTGTTGGATTCCTCACAAAGGTCCGGTCTGGATGATGTTCCTTCGACAGCATCCACTCTATCTGTGTTTTCTTGTGTCTTAGTTTGGACAACTTTCATGACACGGTCCCCAGGATTGTCCAAAGACTCTGGAAGATTCGATCCACACTCTACTGAGTTCTTGTTCCCTGAGATATTGTTATGACTGTGTTCAAGAGTGCCACTACTAGAACTTTGACAAGAGTTATCAACGGCATCAGAGGGCGGTATACTTCTTTTATTGCCAATATCCGGATGCAGGTTGTCATTGTCAGGTGGCAGTCTATTCTGTATTTCCCTGGATATACTGCAGTTATCTTCACAGCCAACACCTGGACTTTGATCAAGGTTATCAGGTGACACCTTCTCCCCTTTGGTCTTTTCCTGGCCAAGGTTTTTCCTGGGAAGGTTTTTAGAGTTGCTGGAAGGGGTAGTACTGAAATGCTGATGAATCTTCTGAAGAATTTCTTCAAGCTTTTCTGTGTCGCATGTCCGGCATATTGTGTAGAGTTCAATGGTCAAGTTCTCTTCCTCTTTATCTGGAAAACAAAAGGGAAAGCTGAAATTTAATGTTGAGTAGGTTCAGATTTTAACTAGATCTGGAAATCACTGTTAGGTTTGTACAATATAAAACTGAAACTAGACAGATTTTCAACTAAATCTATTCCATATCTGATCTTCTACAATTATCAAAAAACCTCTCTGACCTCTTTTACACTGTGACCCAGCCATCTAATGACCTCTTTTACACTGTGACCCAGACATCTAATCAGATCATCGTCATACCCATTTTCATTCATGATAAATTAAACCCTCACATCGTTTTGGAACACCATAAAGAGATTATTTACATAAATACAATTGTGACCTCCTGCCCCCATAAAGCCATTGAGCAGCTTCACCATGACTTTGGAGATTACGTTTCATTTGTACTACTGATGTAGGCCTACCTTTTTGTGGTATATGTCTTTCAGGTTTCTTTTTCTTCTTTCTCTTCCTCTGTTTCTTAGAAGCTACGTCATAATCTTTGAGGTGATCGGTTGAAGTGACAACAACTTCCTCCACAAGGTCAAAATCTCCTGCCTCTTCCTCCTCGTTAATTTTGTTCTCCTTCAATTTCAGACTGGTGGAGTTGTCTAACTGTCCCTCTTTGTGTTCATCTACAGGCACGATAGTATTGAAAATGAGTGTATATGATTAAGGGTTTACATACCGGAGGATATCAAATATTTGATTGTTAAGTAGGACATGTTACATAAATAAAGATCATTATTTTGATTGCCCCAAAACTAATCAGATCATTGTCATTGCTATGGGCATACTTGGACCAAGTTTGAAACTGATCAATCAAACGGTTCTTCAATCATCATGAGAAAGACAATGGGACTGATGGATGAATGGATAGGCAACCAGAAAAAATCTGGTTGCTTATAAAAGCACTTAAGCCATACATTGTACATACATGTATCTTTTGATTTATATTTATAATTACACCTGTCATCAGATTCCATCAGTCATTCCAGAACACAATGTTGGCACATTCTCCACTTCCCGGGGAGTACTTCAGCTAGTCGCCATTGAGCCACAAACAATACTGGACAAATCACAATAAATTTCACATCCTATCTTTGTACCCACTTAGCACCTGGGTGGAGAGTGGCAAAGTGTGGATTCATGCCTTGCTGAAGGATGCTAAGTCGCACTAAGATTCAAATAAATGACTTTTATTTTTTTTTACAAGGCGAGAGTCAGAATCACTACACCGTGGCTGTTCTATGCCCATGGAAATCACACCTACAATGGGCGGAAGCACATAAAGAAGATAAATACGAATGTTTCCTAACCTTCTAGAGACTGTTCCTCTAATCGACTCAAGATGACCTCAAGCGATTCTCCATCTTCTTTCTCTTGACTTTTGGAAGGTTTCTTCCCCTTCTTCCACTCCTTCTTTTCCTTGGGGCTGGCCATGATGACTGAAACATCAGGAACACTACCTGTTAATCAAAGCAGTTCAAGGATCAAAACCTGATAAATTGTGTCATAACCAATTTTGATAATTGAAGTAATGCATCTATTTCTCCTCCTCTTGCTCCTTTCCCTCTTTTCCTTCTCCTTCTTGCACTCCTGTCTACACATTACTATAGTTCCTGTGAATAAATGATGATAGAAAAATAAATTTCCTACAATACTTCCAAACTCTAATAACCAATTCATTTAATTTCCCTACTTTATTACAGAGTGACATTACTTTCCTCACAGAGAGACACTTGGCAAGGTGAAAGGTACACTACTTATCAATGCTACCTAAAAGAATGTTGGCTTGCAGGTTAAGAATTCATTGAGTCCATGACATATGTTCCTGCAACAATAGCTCTCGGAAATCCACACATTAACCTGAATATAGGCTATTGCAGGAGCGAATGTTGCGTTACCAATTCATTGCTATGAAAAACGTACCATGACACTCAACAGTAGCCAGGACCTCCCACACCCTCTTGAGTTCCTTGAAGGTTGCCCTACGGGTGGCGAAGGGGATGGTGACCACCCTGTCGTCCCCCTTCATGAGGGCAGGGCACTTGCCTCCGTAGAACATGGTCCTGTTATAGGGGGGTACTCTGAGGAAGATCCTGGTGCAGGCGTCCAAGTGGTCCTTCCAGGATGCCAGAAGGTCCTGGACTTCTTGGTTCAAGGCCGCTTCGTTGTGCCTTCTGATGGAAGCTCCTGCTGATCTACAAAGAAAACAAAGCCATTAGACATATACTTGTAAATAGAGCTGCTAAGTAGTACTGATTTTCAGTTATTAGTACCCCCCCCCAAAAAAAAAAAAATACTGATGGTTTCATCCAAAGTACTGTTTTCTAAAGTGTCAGTTTTATGTGTTCAGTGTCCTATGATATCTTTTTTTGAAATACTGATTTCCTCAGCAGTATATACTGATTTTCAGCATTTAAAATACTTTTTTTTCAGGGTGGCAGTTCTGTGTGAAATAAATGAAGTACATTCTTCTTCAAAGAAACATTTTCAAAATACTAAGTGACCTCCTCTTCATCCGTGTCCGACATCTACGCACATTGATCAAATACCAATTCAAGTCTTTGCTCATCTCAGATAATGGTGACTTTTTAAAACTCAAATATTATAAGAAGATTAAGTCTTGGACAACCCCCATCTATACTCACTTTGCAGCACTTCCCTGTGCGTCTTTCACAGACTGGACAGTTCCTCTCTTGGCACGCACAGTGTACCTATGAAAGGTCTTGTGAACGATGACATCAGGTCTGTCAAAAGGTAAGAAAATTCAAAGTAAAATCAATCAACTGCTGATATTTCAGTGAAAACTGCCTTTCTGTCAAATATTTCATTTACTGTATATAGGTAAAGATGACATTTAACTGTGAGGGCATTGTGGTCTGATCTTGTCTTGTCTTTCCAACAGAGGGTATTGGGTTTATATTCAAGCCCGGGATGTGTTTTTTTTTTTCAGCAAGAAATTTATCCTCATTTTGCTGCACTCAACCTTGATGGGGTGAATGGGTACCTGGGCCCCGTTGCATAAAATTACCTTTATGGTAACTTTGCCATGCAATGGTAACTTGCATTGAATACTTGATTTTGATTGGCTGTTGATCAGCGTTACCATGGTAGTTACCATTCGATGGCAAAGTTACCATAATAGTAACTTTTATGCAACGGGACGCCGGTAGGATTAATTCCTTGTACAAAATATGACATCATTGAAATTTACATCTGTTAATAAGCATCTATGTTTGATATTTGTATGCAGTGCTATATGTGGAGGTTATATGACTACAAGGAAAAGCTATTTATGTTTTTACCACCCTGACCAGAATGCAGTGCTGTTTATTCTGCTGAGTTTGTTCATGCCATGCAAAAGTCATTTATGTTTTGTACTACATATTACAAATTTTAATAATAATTTGATCAAATAAGTAAATAATAATTAAAATAAAAATGATAATAGAGTGAAATAATTTACCCATCATACACTGCAGCAGCAAAATGGCCACCACCAGTCATTATGATAGCCCACTTCTGATTGGTCAATAAACCAAGCGCCCTGGATATCAGCTCTGTGTGATTGCTTGGTGCTTCCTATAAACATTTAAAAAGAAATTAAGAATTATTTCATATTTTGCTAGCTCATATCCCATTACTTAAAAATCTGAGTTGCTCAAAAGGCTCAGGAGAGCCTATGATAAGCCCCACCTCCCAAAAAAAACCCCAACTATTAGGATATACAGCATCAAGCCTTACAACATATAACAATATATCGTCGGCCTTATGCCAAAAGGGCCTTAACTGCTTTTGGCCATTCCGAGATAATGGCGTTTATAAAGGTTTTGGCCTCTCTAATAATCAAAAGTTTGTGGTCGTTTTTTTGCTTTTGAAGCCAATTTCGATAAACGTGTTAAGTTATAAGTTTTACATGAAATATGTTAAATTTATTATAAAATATTCAGAACCCCTAAAATCGGGTTAAGGCCCTTTTGGCATAAGGCCGACGATATACAATGTAACTGGTACATTAATTAGATCGCTTTGCCAAGACATCATTACATGATGACTCCTTTCCAAAGCTCATAGGAATAGGAATATGTGTGCTAATACTCTATAAAACGCAATTTCTATGGGTGATAAAAAAAATAAATTTATATCAGCTTTTGAAAATAGCTCCTAGATGCATATCTACTTTACCTAACAAAAAAGGTTAGACCTCTAACATTTGTGAAAAAAAACCATTACATGCACATATATTTATGGGTTATCCAAACAATTACCAGTACACTTATGACAATTTGTGAAAATGACCGACATTGCATATAATAGGTTATCAAAACATTTGGACATATTACAGTTTGTGAAAATGGCCTTCCTTACGCGGTTCCACGACATTAGCTCTGGCGACAATTGCTTCGCTCTAAATTCCACACACTAATGGAATGACCAACTGCACCCCTGGGTTAATCACTATACCCTACCCTAAACCTAACCTGAAACCCTAATGTAACCCTAACCCTACATCTTAGACAAAATGATGCCCAGAGCAATTGTCGCAGGAGCAAATGTGACCCCCATGACTAACCCTCTTCCCATGGATGATGCAGCGATAAACAGACACCACCTCTCCGTCATCGTTATCAAAATAGATTCTTGGACATCGTCTACCGTTTCCTCCTTCCTTCCCTCCATCCACCCCGTCGTCGTCGCTGTCATACTTGTGGATAGAACTCCCCTTCTTTCTCCTTCTTTGGACTTGACGAGAGGTTCGTGAGATGGGAGACATGTCCATGTCTTCGTCCGATGACGATGAGGAAGAGTCACCGCTGCCAGAGATACTGGACAGATCATCTAAGGAATGAAAAAGAATGTGTTTATCTACATTTGCCACTCTCTACCCAGGGCCCTGTTGCATAAAGTTACCATTGTGTCTTCGTCTGATGATGATGAGGAAGAGTCACCGCTGCCAGAGATACTGGACAGATCATCTAAGGAATGAAAAAGAATGTGTTTATCTACATTTGCCACTCTCTACCCAGGGCCCCGTTGCATAAAGTTACCATTATGTCTTCGTCTGATGATGATGAGGATGAGTCACCGCTGCCAGAGATACTGGACAGATCATCTAAGGAATGAAAAAGAATGTGTTTATCTACATTTGCCACTCTCTACCCAGGGCCCCGTTGCATAAAGTTACCATTATGTCTTCGTCTGATGACGATGAGGAAGAGTCACCGCTGCCAGAGATACTGGACAGATCATCTAAGGAATGAAAAAGAATGTGTTCATCTACATTTGCCACTCTCTACCCAGGGCCCTGTTGCATAAAGTTACCATCATGGTAACTCTATGGTAACTCTATGGTAACTTTGCCATCCAATGGCACCTTCCCTGAAATCCTTGATTCTGATTGGCTGTTGATCATCCTTACCATGGTTGTTACCACTGGATGGCAAAGTTACCATAATGGTAACTTTTATGCATCAGGGCCCAGGTGTAGAAAAATTGTATTTGTGATGTTAGAGTGTGAGAGTAAAGGATAACAAATTGATTAGAACCATGGCAAGAAAACTAAGATTCCTAAAACAACCCATCCTTAGACGATTTATTTAAATTTCATTTTTCATGCAAATGATAATTATTCAGAACAATGAAAATTAAAATATTCTTCATAAACCTGCGAAGTTAACAGCAGCAGAAGAAGACTCAACAGTCAAATGACTCTTTGTTAGAATTTAAGATGCCTTTTTTCAGAATCAAACTTTGCTTGTCATAAGTTATTGTATCTTTCTTCTCTAGTTCCATCCAGCTTTGATTTTCATCAGGATCGATCAGTTGAATATTTCACAATTTTTTAAAATATTCACTTGCACCCCATGCAATATTAATGTCACAGGAAAAATAAGCCTTTCATGGTAATAAATATTGGTGGTACATTTATCATGGAACAAACTAATTTCTCAGCATTTGTGATGTGGAAAGTGAAGCCTCTGTTGTGGTTCACGACTTTTCTTTCTAAGATATGGAAGTGACTGAATTGCTGAGTCGCTTTTGTCTTGCCATAATCAAGAGAAGTTTCATGTTTTTTTTTTCTTACCTGCCCTCT
Organism: Lytechinus variegatus; assembly: GCF_018143015.1. Lineage (NCBI taxonomy): Eukaryota > Metazoa > Echinodermata > Echinoidea > Temnopleuroida > Toxopneustidae > Lytechinus > Lytechinus variegatus. Next base: position 26,131,778 of record NC_054752.1, on the reverse strand, counting down.
GAGAAAAAGCCTCTTCCGAGAGTGACTTCAGCCCAGACATCCTCTGCTTCAAGTTAAACCGATGCCAGTCAAGACGATAATGAGCTTTCTGGAAATGGAACCAATAAGTGGTAGCTGGTTATTATTCAATGTTTAATAAGTCAAATCAGTTGGCCTACATCTTAGATAATCTAATCTGCCACTGGTTATTGTAATGCATACTTCTCTGCATTTGCTTTATTTCTATATTTCTCTCTGTATGCAAGGTGCATCTATAACAAAATGATGTACATCAGAAGGTTGTAGAAGGAATTGTTTGAAACAGGAAAAGAAATTCCAATGCAATTTAAGAATGCAAATATTTACCTGTTGGTGTCTGTCCTCGAATGTGCAATCACACAGGGAACATGACATGGTACTGGAAACTGTGTAAACTTCAGGCTCTGTTGTTAGATAGAAAAAAGTATTGATATGCATTAAAATCAATAAATAATTGAGTATTAGATTCTCTTCAAAGAAAAAGCTAGAATGTGGTACCTGGGGTAGAACAAATGACAATCAGATTCCTGTAGATTAAAAAAATAAAACTTCTGTATGTGAAGAGAGAGAGGGGGCAAATAAGATTTGATTCTGTCGCAAAGACTCACAATACAATTTGTAACAAAATTGCTTTTCCTTTGTATGAATTGAGCTTTGTTTCATTTTGATATATGTACCCCTTCTCTCTCTTTTTCTCATCAACAGCTTAATATTCTATTGCGGATATATTACGATACTTTTATTAAACTTTGAAGTGCAGGTCATGACTACGAATGGAAAAATGATAAACCACAAGCCTTGAATTTCAATCTCTCTAGTGCAAGGCCACTTTTCAAAAGGGTACATGTTTATATTCCCATAAACGTAAAAATTAACAGGGCACAAAAATCATCAAAGGCTAGTGAAAGGGCATCTGAGGCTAAGGATTTCAAGAGACTTGGATTGATTTATATTCAATAAATGAATCTGAAAATTGACTTTGACTCAACGTACCATTATTTTCGACACCAACAATGGTCTCTGGCTCTTCATAAAACTCCTCTGCCACCACGTTTGGTTGGAGTGATGATAGTTTGATACCAGCTAAATACTTCCAGGCATTGCTCTTGTCTGTTAAAAGACAACTGCTCTGTCTTTTAGGCATCTCCATGCCTCCACTTGTACAACTTGTCTTTGTCTAGAACCTGGAGAAGTCAAGAAAATAATGGCGTTTATCAAGATGAAAAGGTTAAATTCAGATCACTTTATTTTGTTATTACAGAGCATGATTACAGCAGCAATTGAAATTAGGAAGCTGCATTCTACAAGTTATTAGGAGGCTGCA